>NC_053189.1:17696385-18004240 GCF_905163445.1 Pararge aegeria
CAAATAGATAAAAAGTAAATAATATAATAAATAAATAAATATAAAAATAAACTAATATATATAATAACAACACTTACAGAATTAAATACTTTAACATACAATAAATGAGTAAGTATATACATACTATTAAAAGTCGTTAACAATATAATGGGCCTTAACTGCTCTTTTAAATATCGCCAGTGACTTGGATCGTCGTATGCTCAATGGAAGCGAATTCTACAATTCCACAGCTCGTACGCTAAACGAACGCTTATAAAATTTTGTCCTATGATAAGGCATACACAGCGTCAGCGCACGGCACGGTGTACTGGGTCGTTAATGGGTTGATGGTGACGAATTAATTATTCGTAATTTATTTTCAGCTAGTGTCATTGCGGCCTGGTTCCTTCCACCGGACAAGGAAGTACGGCGTTAAATTTACAGGTATTAGTTAAAGAACTTATGTTATTATCTGTGATTTTAGTATTAATAAGACATTAGCTATAATTACTATACTTTATTATAATAGAGTGAACTAATGTCCACGGAATTATTATTATGTACATTATGTATATGTAGGTATTGTATGTTTAAGGAAATAAAAAATCATTATTATAATATAGTGTCGTTTTTATTTTACCATTAGCTGTTAGCCGCTTTTCTTAAAGAACAGTACGTTCTTTAAGAATCCCGTTGCAACCGTATGTTTTTCTGGGCTTAAAAGTAGCCTATGATACGTATCCGTGTTTTTAACTAATTCTATGCCAAAATATTAGTGGATTGGTTTGCTTAGTTAGTGCATAAAGGAAGGACAAACAAACGTAGACACTTTCGCATTTATAATATTAGTTATGATAAGGGGTTTGATGTTTGTTTGAAAACTTTATTTCACACACACACAGTTTATACAAAGTAAACACGTATAAAACGGAAGAAAAATAATAGAAAATGGGGCGTCTTATCGCTAAAGCGATCTCTTCCAGACAACCTTTGACGCTTTATGCAATTCATTAAATATTTTATTTAATGCATCCCTATCCCTACTAATATTATAAAGGTCAATGTAAGTTTGTTTGTTACGCTTCCACGCAAAAACTACTTAACCAATCCTCATGAAACTTTGTACACATATTCTTGGAAGTGTTAGAAGTAATAAAAGATACTTTTTATCCCGACATTAAGCTTGGTTCCTTTGGGAGAGGTATACATTTAAAAATAATAATAAACTACTTTTAGAAATTAACGTGGTATAACGTTGGAATTCAAGGTGCAAGGTGCTGGAATGGCAGCCCCGTACTGGTAAGCGCAGCGTTGGTCGACCCCCAACGAGGTGGACAGACGACATTAAGCGCGTCGCAGGTAGCCGTTGGATCCAAGCGGCTCAGAATCGTGGAACTTGGAACTCCCTACAAAAGACCTATGTCCAGCAGTGGACGTCTATCGGTTGATGTGATGATGATGAACGTTGGAATTCAGTGTTCTGAGTTTTTAAAGTTGCTAGCAGTTAAAGTGTGACAAAACATGTGTGTTTATTAATCACTGAATATTGTCGATGTTATTTCACTTTTATTTGTAAGGCAGTAGTAGAAGTTTAGGTTAGACATAAGTATATACATATTCTATTCTTTTTAATAAATGCGAGTAGGTACATTGAAAGAGGAAAATTGTGTCTACGTACTTTAAACATCTTCATCAACGTATAACCGGCCCACTACAAGACACAGGTCTCAGAAAATAGGAAGAGTTTAGGCCGTAGTCCACCACGCTGGCCAAGTGCGGATTGGTGGACTTCACACACCTTTGAGAACATTATGGAGAACTCTCAGGCATTCTGGTTTCCCCACGATGTTTTCCTTCACCCTTTTAAGCAAGTGATGTTTAAATTGCTTGAATTTAAAACGCACTTAACTCCGAAAAGTCAGTGGTGCCGGGACTCGAACTCGGAAGGGAAGCCGAAGCCTTACAAGCTATCACCGCTTCATATATAATGAAATAATTAATTAAGATTCTATAAATATGAGACAATTTATGAAGTAGTAATTTTACTGCCTTACAAAAAATAAATATATAGACGGGCGAGGAATTTGCCAGTAGATATAATGCTATAAAAAATACTTTAGACGTTCATAAATATTTCTCACTTTTGTGAGCTTATAATTTCTACTCTTAACTGATTATTTAAAATAAAAATAAAAACAATTTATACTCAAAATAGTTGTTATTCTTTAAACTAAAATACAATATTTTAAAACATTCTTATCACTATTAGAATCTTTAAGACTTCAATAGCATTCGAATGCAGTATTAAGTACTTAGCTATAATTTTTTTAATGGCATAGACAAAAGGTTTAATCAATAAAAAGCAAAATAAAATTATATATTTAAATTTTATTTAAATATTTTCGTTGAATACATTTAAAAATACATCAATAGTTTAAAAATATTAATTACTTTAATCAATATATGTTCCTGTACATATGTGTAAATACATTAAGAGATCTTTATTCGAATACTAAGGGGACAATAAATCTAACCTTTCTTATCTTATCTATAAAAATATTAGCTTAACTACTTAAAAGTTATGAAATTATGTACAATTTACGTTTTCGATAGCGTAAGCCAAAATGGCACATAGCTTCCATTATCTCGGAAATTTGTCTTCAGTTAATATAGGATACCTAAATTTAAAATAGTATTTGGGACGGAATTTATTATGATGATTCATATCGTAAAACTAAATGTCTTTCAAAAACTTAAGCCCGATCACTGCACTATCATCCGTCAAAATCACCCACAATCTATTTATATTACTAGCGTTCCCCAGCGCCATCTGTCAGGCTGATTTGTGAATCTACACCATTCAGGGTGCTCCCCAAACGCATACCAAAAAATTCATTCAAATCGGTCCAGCCATTTCGGAGGAGTTAAGTTCCACAACACTGTAAACACTGAAAACACTTCACGACGAAAACATTATCTAGGATACACGATCCAATTAGTTTGTTCCAATTTCGGGGAAGAAAAGAACCGAAAGTACTCAAAATACGTTGTTTATTCTGTACGTTGTCCATCCGAGTAAGACTCGGATGGACAACGTACGGGTAAATAAATCCTTGACATTTCTTCCTGCTTAATACCGTTGCATTCGAAGACCTTTCGAACACTGCATTTTGCCAGTAATGACTTATGCCTCCGAAACTCGGTCGCTAACTAAAGACTTCATAAAAAGGTTCAGAGTCACTCAGTGGACAAAGGAGAGAGCTGTGCTCGAGTGACCGACGTGTCTGAGCGAGTGACGTAGCTAAAGTAGCAGCAGCTAAATGAGCAGAGCTTAGATAATTGCTGGACGATTGATGGATCCCAAGTTGCTAGGATTGCGACCCCAAACTAAATTCTGAAAACCCATTACTTGATTTCCTGACTAATCCAATTTCTAAGGCACATAGTAGATAAATATACTTATTAACTAGTTTAGTTTTGTTATTTTTCACAAATGCAATATTAAAGGAGGAACTGATTCGCAAAAATTACAAACAGTATTAATAATTTCTTCTATCACATAACTACAGACATGATGATTATATATATGCAATATGAAATTCATCATTAAAAAAATAAACATCAGATCATTATTTTGTCACATCACTGTCATCATAAATATAAAATCAATTCCATTATTCTTAACATCATTAGGCACTTCGTCATTTGTTTTGAATAATTTGATATCTACATATGGGTAGAGATGTATCGCTCTACGCTTATATTCTTCTCAGCATTGTCTGCCTCAGTCTTGTTGTCTTCTACTACTACTACTTCCTCTAGCTTAATCATCATGATGGCACCGATTGAGACTGGAAATAAAGTGATCATTAGAATCCATTAAAATATTGAAGAATTATATGCCATCAATATTAAATTATGGGTTTTTATTATTGTGTGGTTGGAAAGAGGTCACAGATAAATAGCTAAACCGACTGGAATGGGCATGCCGATACGCTTTATCTAATTACACATTTGTTAATCTCAGGCAAGTATTAAAGCCCTGTAGGGAAACTGAAATTTGAAGACAAGAATTATCACTATCCTCCAGTCGCCTCTCAGAATGAGATTGATTAAGACCGTTGTCCTAAACTCTAGTTCCCAGTGTGTCAGTCTGTCCAAGTGCACATTGGTAAACTTAACACATATTTCTGAAAACACTCTGGAGAACTTGTTATTAGGTACACAAAACAGGTAATAACTAAAAGTAGGTCTAAATATAAGTAGATTAAATTTTGCTTTACTTTATTTAAACAATAAACTAACATCATTAAATTTTTAATTTAAGTCTCATAATATATTATAGTCTCTTCTCGAGTGGGTGAAGATCATTATCTACACCCATGTACACCCAACAATAGAATATCATCATAGTAAATAAAAGCTGTATTTGACAGTTTGACTGTTCAAAAATAGGAGCGCTCCGATCGTCACCAAACTTTACAGGATTACTCGCCAGATCAATCCGGAGATTCCCTGAAAGTTTCATTGATCGGTCCACCCGTTTCGGACCTTATACGGAACCTACCCACACACTTTTTCTTTCATATATATACTAGTAGAAAGAAGATAGATAGATAACAAGTTTTGTTCTAAGCTACAACCCAAAGTATGTGTACACAACTTGGAATTAAATTAAACTTTAAATTAAATAGTTCTTAGGAATGCAGATTATCTCACGATGTTTTCGTTTACGTTAGAGCAAGTAATGTTTAATTCCAGAAATCACAGGTCATAGGAAATTAACAGGACAGGGCCAAGTAAGAAGTGAAATCTAGGATCGAACTCGTCCCTCCAAAGTAGACGCCGAAGTCGGATTCTATGGCCCATCATCGCAAGTTAAAAATAAAACTAGTAATTAATACAAGTATACATAGAGAACTCAAAATCCTCTAACAATTATGTTATATTATCAGAAACTCCAGCCAAGATTACAAATTAAAATAACTTACGCGCTAATAAAGCAGCAACTGATATGAAAGGAGCAGGACAAGAATAGTCTAAGAGAACACCAACAGCCAAGTTGGAAGCTACACCGCCAGCTCTGCCCCACCAAGCTCCCCAGCAGACCCCGAGGCCTCTGTAAGAGAAACATCAGATAAGTAATAATCACTCTAGAACGGAAGTTAAATAGTGAAGTGGATACTATTTCTGATCAGAGACTTTTAAATTTAGATCTGATGGCCGATAAGCGCAGTGGGCAGCGACCCTACTTTCTGAATCCAAGACCGTGGGTTCGAGTCCCACAATTGGAAAATGTTTGTGCGATGAACATTAATCTTTTTAAGTGTCTGGATGTTTATCAGTATATTATAAGTAGTTATCTACGTTATGAGAAATTAGCATCAATCATAATTTTCCATGTTCGAAAATCCTCTCTACGAACGGTTCACTTCGATGCAGCAGCATCCTCAGGAAATGTTGACTTTAGAATGAACAATTGCTAAGTGAAAAATTCGCCAATCGCCAAATTTTTCACTTAGCAATTGTTTCACATCTTTTTTGCCCCATTTGCATTACATTTGCTTATGTATCGATAGTAGCCATGAACTTAAGCTATCTAAATTTTAAACTTACCCTAACTTAGCCGGTAAAGAATGCAACAGCAGTCTTATCAGCAGAACATTTCCATTTAAAGATGCTGCATTAAGAGCTGCGGCAGCCGCAACGGCAAGATGAGTTGATGCCGCACAAGCGCAAACGCATGCGGCTAAACAAACACAAGCCAGAGCGCAAGCCAACGCGCAGAGTGCGGCTGCACGTCTCACGCCGTACGCACCACGGGAAGATACCAGAGCGCACGCCGCATTGCCTAGTACGCAGCATGCACCCACAATAAGTCCCGATGTAAATATCTGAAAAGGTTATCATTAGTTATTTTTCTATGATTCTTTTTAAAGAAGATTATTAAGAGATATTTTTTTTTCAAAGTTTCGTATCATCGCAAACAAAAAATACAATTATTTAAATATTTCACTCATCATTATATTTGACAAATAAAGTTGGGCCCATGATTACACCTTGTATAATAATTAACCTTCATATTGACTATAAGATGAAAGATTATATAAAAAACTAGCTGTCCCGGCGAACTTCGTACCGCGCATCATATTTTTTTGAGGAATGTTATTATTTTAATACTTATTATCCTATTCCGGTCTAAGAGGAATCGAAAAAAATCAAATATCATAAAAATTGGTCCAGCCGTTCTTGAGTTATAAATGGTGTAACTGACTTTTTATGTCAACTCAGACGGGAACGCTAACGAACGGGATAAACAGTATCCTATGTCCGCCTCCTGGCTCTAAGCTACCCACCTACCAATTTTCAGCCATATCGGTACAGCCGTTCTTGAGTTATAAGTAGTGTAACTAACACGACTTTCTTTTATATATATAGATTAGGACGATATACTTAAAATTTCTTATTTACTTATGTTGGGACTTGGGTAGTGTACTTTTTTAACTTTCTGCACCATTGCGACACCCTTAACTGAAGGTAGGCCTACTACAAATCACTAAGCTGTTTAATTTCAAATCTCAAATTAGATAAGGAAGGCCCAAAATCAAGAATCAAGACCACTAATTACTTAGTAGCTAATTATTATTAAACGATGGATCTTAAAAAAGAGTAAAATAACTTACCGAGTCATCAATACTTTCGTTACAGCTTTCACTACCATGATGAACAAAGGTAGATGCATTAAATCTCTCAACTTCGCCCCTTGAGTGGACATTGTAGCTCTTAGGCATATCCTGCCACGCGATGTTACTAGCGTTAAAGAGCTTAGCTGTTTGCGGTAGAGTTGTGTTGGCTGTACAGTCTTTTACCTGCATGCGCAGGAGGAGTTCTGGTATCCAGAGATTTAAGCCGAAGCCACTGGAAATTTAAATAGATTGTCAAAATTCCGGAAACCTTTCCATAGCGCTATTGATCTGGATTTCACAATTTTCTCCTGAATTACCCATCTTATTGCTAATTACTGCCACAAAGTCATCATCCTTTTCATGATAATTAGTCAATTAAAGTTCCACTGCTGGACATATTGGAGTTTTATCTCGTGATCTGTAGTAAAACACGGATAAAGGTTCCTATAACACTAGACTAAACAAACTGAAACGAGGCTCAGTCTAAGCGAGACCCGAGGCCTTAATAATTTTAAATAACACAAAGTCAGACAAAACCGTCTTTGTCGAAAAGTCAATTCAAAACGTGTAGTGAAGCCATTCCGGTTCGAATAGACATCTTTTGAGTAAGCGTACTTCACTCAAGCCGTTTTGATTTTCTTTGATGACAAATATTGTTTTAAAATGTGCAATAGCGTGGCACAAACGATTTATAGAAGAGTAGCAAATATCTGCTAGTATATATTCTCAAAGAAACTTACGCAGCCATATTAGCGAAGAAGACAAACAATATTAAACTGGACTTCATAGCGTACATCTTTGAGACAAAAACTTTAAGATCTTTCAACACTCCCACAAACAACGCTTTGGTGCGACTCTGCTCACCACTCACGGTCTTCGACATGAAAATGTTATCTTGAATGAGCTTCTTGATCTGAAATGAACAATATTATAATTAATCAAAATAAGACTACTTTTTATTTTACTATCAAGAAACTCTTAACAGATACTGCGTCGTCGGTGAGACTCTGATCATTATCTGTAGGCCTTTTTCCTACTCATAAAGACCTATCTCAAGAGTTATAATTTACTTGACTAAAGCGGATATCTTACGACTACCTTCGACTCTATCAACAGATCAACTCTTAGGCACAATTCTTTTAATCTGCTAGCGGATTTCCAACAAACGCAGCCAGGCAACTTCAATAAAAGGAAGTGATTTGAAAGTTACTAGGCCATTTATATATCCTTAAAAAAAACAATTTAAGTAGAATCTTCTAAACTTACCTTGAATTCTGCGGTGGACCCTCTATTACACTGATTGATGTACGATATAATCTTCAAAGCTTTATCACTCCGGTTGGTGTCCGAGAGCAATCTGGGACTCTCGGGGAGGAAGAGCACCCAAATACCGGAAACAAACCCTGGTATGCTGCCCAGAGCCAGATATAATCTCCAGGAGTAGATTGGCAGAAGTGTTGTATCACCGGACAGCTTTAATGGGATGACTAGCCACGCGATTGCTGAAGATAAAACATAGTATAGTTAGAAAAAGAAACGAAAGGAATAAATTTTTTGTATTAAGTAGAAGAAGAAGAAGAAGAAATACTTTATAGCACGTAAACATACATTTAGGAAAAGAAACATTCATGAAACAGTTAACAATGTAGACATGCAAAGGCGGCCTTATTGCTGCAAGCAATCTTACAGATAGTACATAAATACATGGAAGATGGTTTAGTTATTGTTTTACCTCGTTGGTCTAGACTCCGAAACATGTACTAGATTTTGAGCCAGTCCAAAAGTTTGTTAAGTCGGTACTTTTGTAGTTATTATGTAAATATATTATGTATGTTGATGTAAGTTTATTTTATTTTATTTTTGACATACTTTATGCACAAACCTCAATCACTTTTAGTGATAAGGCCGCCTTTGCACCCTAGCACCTAAGTAGTGTTATTGTTTTCCTTATGTTTACTGTTTGTGGATTGTCGCAATATAGTTTTTCTATGCTATTTTATGGATTTTTTGTCTAGATATTTGCAAAACCAGCCTAGAGTCAGAAAATTAAACGGAAAATTTTGATTAAAGTTTATAATTTTTTAACTTATATCAAAGAATGTATTTGGGCTTTTGATTATAAAAAATAATAAACATATGCTTGATAATATTTGGAAAAGCTGCAAAAGGGTAAAGTAAGAGTACGCAATGAAGGTTTGTTTAATAGTAATTCATTTTTTTAAGATTTTTCGGCATATAGATAACAATTCATTATTTTATACATATACTAGCGGACCCTGGCCTCGCGACTTCGTTTCGTTCTAACATCATAATCATCTATGCACCTTCTATTATTTTACGTGGTATAGTGAGTTAGTAAGTTGTCATTATTTTAGTTGATACATACATACATGCATCCATCCATAAATCCATCCTCACAAACTTTCGCATTGATATTCGTAGGATGGTACGCATGCATTCGATTAGACAATACATGCTTGATAGTATACTTTCATATAAAAAAAAAGAGTTATTAAAATCGGTTCAAATTTAACGGAGCTGTGAAGTAAAATTTATAACTTTCCATTGGTAAAAGTTGCCATTGGTAAATAATATTAATAAAATTTCTCATTCCATTTCCCGGAGGAAACTTATCGTTTATCGGGATACAAAGTATTCTATATGTTGACCTGGAATATCAGCTACCACTATACCGAATTTTATTTAAATCCGTTCAGAAGTTTTCACGTGATTCCCGGACAAACAGACAGACGGACAAAAATTAAATAAAAATCTGTTTTAGACTCAGTATCGATTATAAAGCATCCCCCGGTAAAAAATTTCGAAATATATTAAATGTACAGAAATCTTCCAGTTACAGTTTTATTATAAGTATAGATATGGTTAAATAAAAACACTTAAATCCAGTGAAGTTTACTGGACAAATATTAAATCAATGCCCAAAATCACAATAAAATTTACAAACGTCACATTTTCATTTGTTGTTTTTTTTTTATTATACAGATTGGTCCATTAATTCAGTTAACGCAGGACTAATTTATAGTGAAATTTAAAAAATAAAGTTTAATGTAACCATTTAACTTTTACCAATGGAAAGTTACAATGAAATTGAAAGTGTAATCTGTAACTGACGTGACGTTTGTAAGCTCCGAAACACTGACCTCCTAATTCATATTGAGTTTACCACTTACTTATTTGTCCAGTCAACCGTTAGCAACTTCTTGACAAGTAACAAATTGCTAATCAAATAGCGAGCTTGTAAAAAGTTGTATAGATTATACGAAGCTATAGGTACTTGGATTATATTTTTTATTTTAGACCCGTGATAAAGTCGGCGTTTGAAAAATCCCGCGGGAACCCTTCGATTTCCTGACCTAGAATTCCATATCCGTCTCCAATTGCTGGTAATCTCGGTGCGACATCGTCAAGATCAGTCCAATGGTTGAACAAGTTTACATTATTAACAAAATGACAGTTAATTTTGAGCAATTTAATATCATTTAATTTAACGACGAAAGAAAAGTGCATACCGCCTTTTGTATTCCACTACTTTCTTCATTTTTTTTTTCTTTGTTTCTTGTACATATATTCTTGATGTGGTGTACAAATCAAGTGTTATAACTCCAGAGAGTTTTCCACAATTTGCTCAAAAGGCATGGAGAGTCTACCAATTCGCACTGCACAAACATTCGCACAACTAAGGCCTAAAACCTTCTTATTCTGTTCTCGAATCTTACGACGTTGTCGCGTTCAACTATCGTCAGTAAGCAGACTTTACAGACAACCAATTTTTTCCATATAAAATACTAGCTGTTGACCGCGAATTTGTCCGAGTTTGTTTTTGTATTCCTGTTAAATAATCTAGTGTAGTTTTTAAAAAATTCACTTCAATTAGGTTTTATTTAGGTGTAGTCCTTAATTACATACAAAAATGGAGATGGGCAGGACATTCACAAAGAGATAGACAGAAAAAATGGAGCAAAGTCGTCACAAACTGGTACCCACGAGATGGAAAGAGAAATAGAGGCCGACCATATAGGAGGTGGGAAGAAGACGACATTAAACAGACCGCGGGACCTAACTGGCGCAGAGTAAAGCACTGGCGCTGGAAGCAGTGGCGAGAGCTAGAGGAGGCCTTTGCCAACAGACAATCCGAAACTCGTGACATAATTAATTAATTATTTAAGTACATAATTTTAATTCAATATTATTGTAAAACCATACCTAACCTAACAATTCAATATATTAATGTTTATTAAATATAAAAGTATAAATGTTTATTAGTGTGTATGAAATGACGTTTTGGAATTAAAGGCTATTTTATTCAAAGTCAAAGTCAAAGTCAAAAATATCTTTATTCAAGTAGGTGGCACTTTTGATGCGTACATAAGAATTACACGGTAGTGAGATGATGGCGATAACCACATTCGTAAACTTAAAACTAAAGCTACGAGGGTTCCAAACGCGTCCCGGTCTAAGAAGAAGCCCACAACAAACTTAGCCGAATGTTTTCTTTTTTTTTTTGTTATCGCCATCTCACAATGTCATTTTAAATTATTAGAAGAGCAACCTGGTTAGAGCAATAATTTACACCCAAGCTTTTTTATCGTTTACGTAGTCCTTTATACTATAATAGGACTTTTCTATAAGCTTACGTTTAATACAAACTTTGAACTTTTTAAGAGACATCTCCAAGATGTCAATTGGTAGTTTATTGTAAAATTGTATGCAATTTCCTTTAAACGAATTATGAATTTTATGTAACCTAGTATATTGCACTGTAAGTTTATTCTTACTTCTAATGTTTAAATTATTGCAGTCACATTTTTTCTTAAATTTAGAAATGTTTTTATGGACGTACATTAAATTTTCAAATATGTACTGACTATAACACTGTCATTATTTTAAAATCTTTAAATTTATCTCTCAATGACTCTCTCGGACCCATTTTGTAGATAGAACGAACAGCCCTCTTCTGCAGCACGAAAATAGTGCTAATATCAGCAGCATTACCCCAAAGTAAAATTCCATATGACATAATGCTGTGAAAGTAACTAAAATATACCAGTCTAGCAGTTTCTACGTCGGTCATATGGCGTATCTTCTTTACCGCATAGGCAGCAGAACTAAGCCTGTTCGATAAATTATTTACATGAGGGCCCCATATTTTATTTTATTTTATTTATATTTATTTTATTAGTCCTTAATTGTTTTGAAATCATAAAACTTCTACATAAAAGGTCCGATTGGAATAAATTAAAAAGTATAATAATGCTATATAAAAACCCTTGATGATAAAACTATTTATTGGAATAAAAATTAGTACTGCGATACTAATGTGACGAACTTTTGTTTGTACCGGCTATATAATAAAATTGAAGAACGCAAAAAGCTGCTATTTCGACTTAACTGTTAAAGTTAGATATATTTAATGAGTACTTTAATTATGAAGTCCTAGTAGTATTTTTTATGTATCATCAGCGCACGCAAAATAATGAATTTTATTGCAATGAATAATTTACAGCATAAGTATGTTACTTTGTATTAGTTTAGCTTTCTTTTCGCAAAGAAATGTTTAAAACCGGTCCAGCACTATCGTGGCCTATTACGTACAAACAAACAAACAAAAAAGTCTTTCCTCTTTAGTATAAATTTCTAAACATTTTACTTCTGAGATTCTTCCTGAAGTATATACCGCGCCTAAAGCGCTGCCCAACAAAATTGAACTTATGTTTGAATCGAAAGCAAACAGTTTCTACTTGACGTCTTGACGCGTGAGCTATCGTCCTGGATTGTGGTCAACATTGAATTAAAAGTAATACATGTTTTGGGGTCAAATTATTTTGATCTATGACCACTTTCTTTTGATGTCTCTTAAAACTAAAACTAGCCTTTTAACTGACCTTGAAAATGTTATTCGAGAAGCATAACGTTGCAATGAGATTGAATTATTGGTTTCTGTGTGCTTTTTTTACAGCAATACCTGCAGGACCTAAATTAGGAAACCATTGCTTCTAACCATAATAACACTTCTCAGGGCATGCATGGAACACGTCCTAAATATTGACGCCCTGTGTCCATCAACCTGACATGGAGGTGTTAAGCCTCATATAACTGTAATTACACCAGCAAACAGGCCCTTCAGATCGGAACTCACCAATGCTGCTTAGCGGCATTGCTGTGCCCTATGAGCATTATCATATTATTCCGCCACTACTGGACACTCTGAGCCGCTTGGATCCAGCGGCGGCTCAGAATCGTGGAACTTGGAACTCCCTACAAAAGACCTATGTCCAGCAGTGGACGTCTATCGGTTGATGTGATGACTGGACACTATCAAGAATGTGTATCAAGAAATTTAAGTTGTCCAACCCCATGCCTCGATGAGCAGGTTAAGCCGTTGCTTTCAGCTACTATACTACTGCCTTACTACTACTGCCATAAGATAATAATCATTAAAGGCCGCTAACCTACGTTAACACAACATAGTGGGTCAGTGAAGTTGCGTGCATCTCGTAGATGCATAATAACAGTGCTTAATCTGGACTTCAGAGCCTCTAAGATCCCCGGCACGGCTAGCATGGACAGGAGACAATTATCTCTAAAAATAAATGAATATTGGAAACTAAATTTGTACCTTACCCGGTAGGATAAGCCATGCTGCCACAAAACTTCCGCCCACTATGTCGAGGTAAAACTGACGCCTCTTGACTCCGACCAGATCTGATAGATAAGTGAACACCAACGTTGATGGGGCACCTGGAATTGAATAAACATGGAGTTAGTTATATATTTTCTCTGAGTAGTAGTGGAGCTTTTTGTGACACTGCTCGTCCGGGAAAGTACTACAACCATTAAATTCGGTTATACGATGTATATGTTATATACAAATTTTAACATATAAGCACATAAAAAACTTTCGGATTTAAAATAACTATAAGTCTGCAAACCGCTCTCAAAAGTATACGTACCAATCAGAAATCCATTGATTGACCTCGCAGCCAATAGCAGCCGGTAATCAGTGACGGTGCTCTGCGCCAGGAGTATAGCGGAGTCCACCAGCAGCGTCATGCTGAGGATGTTTCTCCTCCCTAACACGTCTCCGACGATGCCCCAGAAGAAGGCACTCGCTACACCACCTATAATAATAATAATAAATATTTATTAACCACAAAATTAGTTTTAGTTTTCAACGAATTAGTTTGGCCATCCAAAGGGGCAATGCTGCCAGCATCTTAGGAACTGTGCCTCGCTGCGGTGGTTTCGAGGAGGTTTTAGATTTTATTTAGTTTTAAATAGTTTATTTTAGGTTACATTTATAAAACAATTATTTTAACCACAATAAATAATACGACATAAATAAAACTACAAGAGGACAGAAAAAATGAAAAAAAAAAAAAAAAAATTTAGGCGTATGTTGCTTCGTTGTGGTCAACAGGTCACCTACTCAGCTCTGTGCCGCAGCACCATGACAGTAAATGCCAAGGAATACTACAACGCTGATTTTCAGTAGGGACCAAAGGTCACGCGTTTTCGCGGACCGGCAGCGACAGTGCCATCATAATAGACAACCAGCTGTTGTATGAAAGAAGAGAATTCATCATTATCAAACCCTTTACCTTTACCGGCCCACTACAGGGCATGGGTCTCCTGTTAAAATGAGAAGGGCCGTAGTCCACCACGCTGACCAAGAGCGGATGGGTAGTCTTCACATGCCTTATGGGAAATCCTCAGGCCTGCAGGTTGGTGCACCAAGTATTCCATCACCGTTAGAAAGCAAGTTATATCTAGTAGTTGACTGTTTTTTAACAGTTAGTTTTTCGCCTTATCAGACCTTTTTTTGTAGCTCAATCAAAATTCAAACAGTTCAATACAGGGAAGCAAAGGTCAAAGTTGTTCGTTAAATGGTGTCAGCAGCGTTTTGTACAAGGTAAAACATTAAATAGCCCGTAGTCACGCTTCAATGCGCTTAGAAGTCATCTGGTATGGCGTTTTTTTCAATAGGACCCACAATATTGTAGTTGAGGGAGTCTTTGAAGTTGAATTGATACAATAATTCACATACACATTCAGATGCACACACAAATAATAATAATATAAATGTGATTTCAAGTAATTGCAATTATTAGTAAGGATTGACAATATGTTTTGGTTAATTATATATGATGAAAAGTGAAATATACGTTAATCGATATATATTCATCATTTCTCCTAATAAAGTAAATATTAGCATTGATCTTATTTCCGCACTGGAGGTCCCTATACAAAATTACAGCTGATATTATGTTTGACGGCCGATTGGCGCAGTTTGCAGCGACCCTGCTTTCTGAGTCCAAGGCCGTGGGTACGATTCCCACAACTGGAAAATGTTTGTGTGATGAGCATGAATGTCTGGGTGTTTATATGTATATTCTAAGTATTTATGTATATTATTATTAAAAAATATTCATCAGTCATCCTAGTACCCATAACACAAGCTACGCTTAAATTGGGGCTAGATGGCGATGTGTGTATTGTCGTAGTATATTTATTTATTTATTATTTGAAGGGCGTAATTGTGGTACACAAGTGTTTTTGGATCTAGTATGATACAGTGTTCTCATTCATTCTAATTTTAGTTCTTTAGACACTCGTATTTTACGGTCACACTAACAGCTTTAATCAAAAACAAAGAGCAGCCTGATCCAGTGGCAATAATAGAGAACTCACTGTCATATATGACTAGCTACTGCCCGCGACCTCTGGCTGCGTTAGTTACGGTTTTTTAAAAATAAACAGTAGCTTATTCTACTCTACGTTCTTTCAACTAACTCTGTGCCAAAAATCAAACTGATTGGTTCTTTATTAAATATGGTGTTGGTTATGGTTCTTTAAATTTGTACACTATAATTTAGTAGAATGTTATGCTCTCTAAAATAACTATATTGTTTACCAACATCTTTATATTGTACAAACGTTCTTGCAAATAAATGATTATTATTATTATTTAGGGCGTAAAGTAAGGACAAACAAACAAATACACTTTCGTAATTGCAATATTACTAGCAGTTGCTTACGTACGCCCGGAAAAGCTCCGGAAACGCGTGGAAAGCTCCTGAAGTAACGCTGTGCCGAAAATTAAGTCGACGGCTTGCTTGGTTAGGGCGTAAAGTAAGGACAATCAAACAAACACAATTTCGCATTGATAATATAAGTAAGGATTGCAAGAGATGTCCTGGTACGCCCTTTCCAAATGACCTTGCAGGTTTCAGCCTGGGCACCGGTATGACCCGAGTCAACAGTGGGCGCGATTGTCGCGAATCGATACGTATCGGAGCAATTAACTGCTTGAGCTGATTCAGTTAAACGGTTAATTGTTATTGCCTTACAAAGTTCGCAAACAGACGGGTGCCGGCGGATGTAAGGGCTGGTCTACACGTGCCGGTATATTGTTTATTTTCCGTGTGGAAAAGCGAGATATACACTTAGAGTACGCAGTGCTGCTAAATGAGTTTTTTTTTAATTTCTAACAGGTTATCCCTTAAGTCCCTTAAATGCTCCGGATTCGGAGCGAAACGTGCGTAGATGGTACATTCCCGAGGATCTGTTTGGTGTGGAGTATACGGATTTAAGTAATTATAAATTACACCATACAGATTATGTTGCTGTTCGCGGAGTATAGCAAATTAAGCTTAATTTTCATAATGTTATCCTTTGACTGCTATGTGATAATCATGAAAATTAAGCTGAATTTGCTCCGCGAAAAGGAGGAGAATCTGTATGGTGTAATACATCATTTCTTCAATCTTTATACTTCACACCAAACAAATCTCCGGCAATACTCCACGCACGTTTATCTCCGACACCCTCAAGAGATGTTGTCTTTACAATGAATAATTGTTAAGTCAAAAAGTTCATTTTAAAGTCAACATCTCCTGCAGAGCTACCACAGGCAGGAGACAAAAATTATATCACCCGATTATATCCCCTGACAAGGCATATAATTAACGTGTCCACCTGCTTAAGCGGGCGAACATGGAATAGGAGAACTTTACCCCGGTTTATTATTACACACATATAATATGGATATTATTTCCACTTGTGCGCCAGTGCTCTGAGAGTTGAAGCTATGGGACAAGATAAATTATCCTCTCCCCGGGGAGATAATTGTCTCCAGCCCATGCTAGCCGTGCTGGGGATGCTCCGGTATCGGAGTGAAACGAGCGTGGAGGGTACATTGCTGAAGATCTGATTGGTGTGGAGTGTGTAAAAATCAAATAAATTATAAATTAAATCGTTGAGCTATGATGTCTTGATATTTTTTTATTTATGCAACAGATATGTGATAATATCTTAGATGAAACGGTCTAACCTGTTAAGGTTATGGCAGTTATATTAAAACCCTACACCTAATTAGGTTCTAAGTGACATCGCGTAATGCTAAATCACTTAGCGGCACGTCTTTGTCTGTAGGATGGCAACTAGCCACTGCCGAAACCTAACCTAACGAAACGAACCTAAAGAAAGTAATCTACTAACCGCTCATGAAAGCCATGTTGATCAATCCAGCCTGGTAAGTGGACAGTTTGAGCTCACATCTCGCCGCCGGCAGCACATATGACATCACGCAGTTCTGCACGCCCGTCGTAAAGAATGCGCACGCGCAGGCCCCGAGCACGCTGCGGCTGAAACGCCCGTATCCTGAGGAGAACATAACATTGATCATCAATATTCGTGGGCTTCTGGAAGCAATCTCTTTAGAGATAAGTTGTCGTTGTGCACGTCCTGACCTTTTTATGATGATTTTTAATTTTTGGTACTTAATAAATAAACACAATGCCTCTAACAAAAATACCATAATGTTTTAAAAGGTGTGTGGAGTCCACCAATCCGCACTGGGCTAGCGTGGTGGACTACGGCCTTTAACCCTTCTCATTATGGGAGGAGACCCATGCCCTGTAGTGGGCTGATAATATGGTGGTGAGATATAATATCCGTTCTCAAATAAAAAGGAAATAAATATAGTCCTTCTGAGACAATGTATGACGTAATACCATTATTCCTCTTAACCACATAGTCACACAATAAATTGAGAGCAAAGGCAATACAACTAATACTAGGAAGTAGATAGCGAGATCGTAAAATTAGTGAGAATTATCATCACTCAGGGCTAGGAAAAGACTTATGCAGGTAATCATCCAAGATCAGTGATCCATCATCATCTATGTGTAATACTCTCCCTACGAACCTACGACTGGCAAAATCACTTGATATATTTTAAAACGCAGTTAAATCGTATTATCTATCAAAGACTGGTTGTTTTGTTATGACATGATTTTTTCCTAACGCCGCTAAAGAAGTATTACTTCGATAAGAATTTTCAGCACATTTGTTTCAATGCAATTAGAAGAAGCTGGTTCTTAGCTGATTTCTTATATATTTTGGCTAGCTTATTCCTTAGCACGCATTTGTTTCGGTTTTTCATGAGCCCGCGGGCAACAGTTTTTGTTTTGGGATAAAAGTTAACCTATGTCCGTTTCCAGGGTGCAAGCTATCTCTATAACATGTTTCATCCAGATCAGTGCAAAGGTTGAGCCGAAAATAGGCAACATACAAACAAACAAGGACAATTAACAGCCGCCAAAACAAAGTTCCCCAAGCGTTACTCAGGAAACGTTAAAACGTGTGTGTACTTATGTACACGCGATAGAAGTAATACTTCTTTGGCGTAACAGGATAAAAATCTTTTCAAAAATTGTATCTTTCGCCTTATTCTGCGTTTGTAGAAACAACTACTCTTACAATAGAAAAAGGTATTTAATACATCGACCACTAATAAAAATGTATTAGTGATTGATAATTTAATACATTGAAAGATTCGTTATAACGCATTATCTAGTTATCACATTATCGGAAAACCAAGATTCATCATTAAAATTTGAGATTTTTGATTTTACGATTGAATCAATTAAATCAAATTCAAAGTGTTTCAAACCTTTTATTGAAAAACAAAATTATTGATTATAGCTAACTTCAGGGTGGCCATTTTTGGTGACAGCGCCAAAAGAAGTATAACTTCAATAATAATTAAGTCATCGCGTTTTATCTTTATCAATACTTAATAAAACTGTAACTGGTAGACTACTGTCATACGCATTGTACACATATATTGTTAGTAATGTGTGTAATGCGTCATACATAGCAATGCTTACGCGATTGAAGGTTTCAAATATTGGATGATTAAAGCTAAAAGAGCAAGAATAGATATACTTATTATACGCCCACATCTCAGTCGTTATTTAAATAGGTTGAAATACTTTCTTTATTTAATATCATAGGTTTGTATATAGGTGATATATACTTTACTTTTTATATTTGGCACTTCGAATACGAGTGAAAAATTTTACGTTCGGTATCTGAATTTATACCCCCTGCACTGGTGGGAGAAGTCTGTGGGCTCACGGGTAGCTTCTCGAATTATTTAGGAAGGAGTAAACTATGTAAGCAGAACGATGCGTCCCGTAATATATGTTAGCGAAACAGCAGGGCACTACTAGTAGCAAATGGGGTTTAATTTACTCATGCTTAATTTTTTATTGAGTACTAAGGTACCGTTTATGCCACAAAGCTACGACCCTGTTGCGGTAGAACATAAATTGAGTGAGAATCATCAACGGTAAGGGGGAAGGGGGGAAAACTAAAGACAATAACGCCTGAGATTATAATATTTACATTCGTGAGCAGTTGTGTTTAATAAACCCAAGCAACTAACACAATATTATGTGATCTGATGATCAGATTGGAATGTTTAAGATCATCCTATAAGGTTTCAAATTTTACATAAAGTTCATATAGGCCTATCACAGGCACTTATGCAGCGTTCATACATATGTTAACTGAGAGGTTATTATGTTACCTAGATTCGTTAACTTAAACTTAAAGCTAGCTAAACGCGTCCTGGTCTAAGAAGAACCCACCCATAAACTGAGCCGGGTTTTTTTTTGTTGTCAACATCTCACAATGAATAAATATTTTGCTATGAAGTTAGGACATGCTATTTTATCGTGTATGTTATTCTTGATATTATAATACGAATTTTCTGTAAGCTTTGTTTTTATATAACCTTTTTAATTTTTTTTGCCTATTACGGAATTCGCTGTGTGTTTATAAGTGCGAGGTCCCGCTATTAGGGAATGGAAAAATTCTGAATTTTCTTTAATATGGTCTGGTGGTAGTTTTTAACCGTGGTTATTTACCTAATGAACATAAAACTAGAATAGTACCCTAAAAAAAGTCACAATAAATTTCTTTAAAGTAGGCCTACTTTATATGACGGCCGACTGGCGCAGTGGGCAGCGACCCTGCTTTCTGAGTCCAAGGCCGTGGGTTCGATTCCCACAACTGGAAAATGTTTGTGTGATGAGCATTAAGTGTTTTTCAGTGTCTGGGTGCTTATATGTATTTTCTAAGTATTTATGTATATATAATTCATAAAAATATTCATCAGTCATCTTAGTACCCATAACACAAGCTACGCTTACTTTGGGGCTAGGTGGCGATGTGTGTATTGTCGTAGTATATTTATTTATTTATTTACAACAGAAACTCAGTATTATATCATTATTCTCGTAAAAAAGGTTGTCTGTAAGAGATTGCTTGCGGAAATAAGGATGCCTTTTTTATAGATAAATAGATAAATAAATAAATATACTACGTCAATACACACATCGCCATCTAGCCCCAAAGTAAGCGTAGCTTGTGTTAGGAGTACTAAGATGACTGATGAATAATTTTATGAATAATATACATAAATACTTATAAAATAAAGATAAACACCAAAACACTGAAAAACATTAATGCAGAAACATTTTCCAGCAGTGGGAATCGAATCCACGGCCTTGGAGTCAGAAAGCAGTGTCGCTGCCCACTACGCCAATAGGCCGACAATTGAAAAACTTATAATGGCTTACCAAATACAAGCATTGTATAAGTAGAAAGGAAAATTGTTATATATTATATCTTGCGTGTTTTGTGTTCTTTTTCTTCATCTAATGCCCCCAATTAAAACTCGCTCTTCTCTAACGCAGGAAAGAGCGCGAACTGTATGTAGCTTTAATTCCAAGTCTGTATAAAATCATTCATAATACCTTAGACTCTTCTGAATTGTTGAATCGAATAAACGTAAACGTCCCGCGACCAATTCCCAGACACCACTTGCAAAATATTTTCTCATCTCATTTTTCAAAAAATTATCTCCAATTAATCGTATAGCAAATAGTAATAACATACTGACCAACCCTTGCATTGATATCTTTCACGATACCCTAGAAAGTTTTATTAAGAAAATTGTATGTGAATTAAATATTAACTAGACCAGTGCAACTTCGTCTGCACCAAATCGGTTATTACCGGAAAACACGAATAAAATGACATTTTCTAAAAGTCGCCCCCGAAACTTCCTGTATACTAAATTTCATGAAAATCGTTGGAGCCGATGTAAAAGAATTGCTCGTTTAAAAATATAGGATAATAACCTATCATTATTGTAAATTCTATCATAAATTTTAATTTAAGTTTTATATTACTTATCAATCTATATATATAAAAGAAAGTTGTTTTAGTTACACCATTTATATCTCAAGAACGGCTGAACCAATTTTTATGATATTTGATTTTTTTGGATATCTCTTAGACCGGAATAGGATAATAAGTATTAAAATATAACATTAATCAAAAAAAAAAAGATTCGCGGTACGAAATTCGCCGGGACAGCTAGTCTGTCTGCTTCATTCATATTTACATTATTATTTTTAATAATTTGATTGTAATACTAACACGTAATATATTTATTCAAAAGACTCACAAAGTCTTATGAATAAATAAATAAATAAAGTCAAGCTATAATACACATAAAAAAAGAACAATTACTTTTGTCTGTCCATGGCTACGTAGCTATAAATCTTGCGAGCTATTTAGCGGTTAGGCCAAGGAATACCGGCCCGGCAGAACAATGCAAAAACACAAATAAGGCATATTGGTTTACAACTTCAATGTGCTTCTCCCCCGATTTCTGACGTCATCCGGACGAGGATCCTTACCACGGTCACGGGGGCGTTCGGACTAAACAATGATAAGTCCAAAAGTCCACCAACACTCAGATTAAGGTCGAACCGAGCCGAAGTCCGAGCCCTCGCAGTAGGCACCCTCGGATCGACGTCTCCGCTTCTGAGTCCCGGACTGGCCCAAACATTGTTAGGTATTGTGTTTTTTCTGTTAAAGAATTTTCAGTACCGACCCGGAGTGAGGAAATTGGCGGTTTGAACCCCGTGCCTCGTACATAGTGTTAGTAACATAGCGAATAAATGAATACAGTTTTATTGTACACCAAAGAAAAAATCAGTTATAGAGAAATAAACACGTTAGCGACGACGACTTCATTTTATATCATCTGCATACCCTGTGCATACACTCTATGCACGCCACTGCCCTTCTCAATGCAGGAGGAGACCCGTGTCCTGTAGTCAGTCGGTAATGGGTTGACATGACGATGATTAGTATAAACCAAGCATCTTATAGGAACTTAGAAAGTACCATAAAATTTGTTACAAATTATAAAATTTAAACAAGTAATAAAAAATACCATAGCCCGTCATGTCCCTCGTGAATCATAAGAACAAATATGCAACTCCAAACCACCAGGAAGAATTTAAACCTGTCCGGATGACTTCGAAGTGGTTTTTGTGAAGATTTTCGGCGAAAGTGTTTAACGGAAACCAGTAAGGTACCCTTAGTACGAGGTTTCCTCATTCGCAATCTTAAAGTCGCTTACGAGTATTTTAATACTGGCGTGGCTCTTGACCGGTCGTATGTAACTACGTATATTTCATTTTGGTCTTAAAATGTTTACACTATTTCGTAATTTTTACTGTTAGGTCGTTAAAATATGAAAACGAAAACAGAAATAATGAAAGAATTATAAATAAATTATAAACATACATAATGGTTATTTTTCATATGACACTAGCTGTAATTCGTCAGTGTTTATTACGGTAAAGTTTTTATAAGCCTATATGCACTGTTAGTCAGTGCCTATATGACTCTATTTCCTTCCAACTAACTCTATGCCAAAAAGTACTATTTGATTGGTTGCTCAGTTAGTGCGTGAAGGAAGGACAAACAAACAAGCTTTTACTATTAATAATGAGAAATCTGTTGTACATCTCACAACATCTCTAACTTAGAGGTTAATAAAGTAAAATAAACAAAAAGAATTTATTTCATTTTAAAACCCTCCTAGCTGTGACTAGCGTAACTTGAATGAATGTTTTATAATCTACTAGCGTACCCAGCCCGCTTCGCCGGCCTAGATTTTGCTTTATTTTATTTAAACAATAAACTTACATTATTAAATTTTTAATTTAAGTCTCATAATATATTAAATCATTTATTTCTCTCCGTATCCATTCTCTTCTATTCTCTTCTCGAGCGGGTGAAGATCATTATCTACACCCATGTACACCCAACAATAGAATATCATCATAGTAAATAAAAGCTGTATTTGACAGTTTGACAGTTCAAAAATAGGAGTTCTCCGATCGTCACCAAACTTTACAGGATTACTCGCCAGGACAATCCGGAGATTCCCTCAAAGTTTCATTGAAATCGGTCCAGCCGTTTCAGAGCCTATACGGAACATACCCACACACTTTCTCTTTTATATATATAGATAGATAGATAATGCAAAGAAATATTAAAAAGAAGACAGATTGATTTGTTGTTCTCTAGAAACATAATTCTAGGAACTATAGAAATGTCAAAAGTTGTTTCGGCAGATTCTACCGAGAAGAGTCGACAAGAAATCTCAGCAGTTGGTCTATTCAACATCATAATTTTTACAATAATCATTCTGTCTTGTTTATTGTACATCTTTTCAAATTAAAAATTTATGCCTAGAACGTAGTGTTTGTATCCTCATTGCCCTAGAGGGTTTCCAATGATTACGGGAATTGTTTCCGATGATGACGTAAACATGAAAAATATTCCGGTCAGTTACTGGCGGTTGATTAGTGATAACAAAATGATTAGCTAAGCATTTCTCAGCATATCGCATTTGATTTAAAAACACGAACGTGATCATTCCTATTTCATTATATTAAATAACTATGTTGTTACGCTGATGCCAGCGGTATTTTATCTTTATCTATTGAATAGTCAGTGAATGGTAAAGAAAAGTGCCTAACTTTCTTCTAGAATTTATTGGGTTACAAAAGTTATGTTAACTTATTAATTTCAAAAAACAAGTCTAAACTTTAATTCTTGATATATCTCTAAAAGTATGAGAGATGGCTCATTCGATTAGGAATGACGTCTGAAAAAATGTATCGAAAGTATGTTATATTAGCACATAAAAAAATTAGAATTGTTATTAGCAAGTAATAATGGAAAAAATAGCATTTTGCTATTTGTTAATGACCCAAAATCTAATAATATTTAAGATATTTTTAAAAATGATCCTTAAATGGGAAGAAATTTCAATGACTTAATAAATTCCACTCCTAAAAGTTTATCTCTATTATTTATAATTTCAATTTAGCGCTTGTATGTGGGCAACGCCGCTTGAGACTGTAAATCACACAAAATTATTTTTTTACAAGAAAATATATATTTAAAAATTAGAATTAAAATGTGTAGTCAGTTTATTGAATATAATTATTAATTAACACACACTCAAACACAAACACACACACACACATACACACACACACACGCACCCCTACTTAATCGTTTTTTTTTATTTTTATTTAGTGTTTTGTTGCTGTTGACCAGTGAGGCCTCTTCTTGATACTTTGATGCTTACTAGGTGTCCACAACGAAATAAAATATTATGATTTCATTTTATTAATTAATTAACTAGCTGTCCCGGCGAACTTCTTACCGCAGATATTTTTTATTTTTATTTTATGAATGTTATATTTTAATACTTGTTATCCTATCTAAGAGAAAACCAAAAACTCAAATATCACAAAAATTGGTCCAGCCGTTCTTGAGTTATAAATGGTGTAACTATGTGTTAGTTGCACCATTTATAACTTTCTTTTATATATATAGATAACTAGCTGTCCCGGCAAACTTCGTACTGCGGATCATTTTTTTTAATGAATGTTATATTTTAGTACTTAGGTATTATCCTATTCCGGTCAAAGAGGAATCCAAAGAATCAAACATCATAAAAATTGGTCCAGCCGTTCTTGAGTTATGAATGGTGTAACTAACACAACTTTCTTTTATATATATAGATTATAGTCATATAGAAAGATTCCATCAAAAACGTACCTCATAACTGACCTAGAGTAATTGAATCTCACATTTGCTTACCTTGACTTACCCTGAACTATATAGCTACTATATATACTGTAGCTTCACCTTCGCCTGACCATTACACGCGTTATTAGTGCTTTGACCGGGACAGCAAACAGTTTACCCGCTTACAGCGAATGACATGTAAACATACGAGTACGAGCGAAAAACAACCGACGCGACGCCATCCAGTAATATTTATTTACAGATAGTTTATACATCGTGTAATTGAAAACCGAAATAATATTTCACAGGCTTTGGAAGTACATTATGAAATGTCTCTGGGACTTTTCTTTGGAACCGAAAACCTAATAGTTTTTAGTTAAAACACTGCCATAGTTTTTACTGAAAAAAATAGGTCTAACATCACATGCAAAATTAAAGTCATGTGACTCCTGTCATTTTATGAGG
Source organism: Pararge aegeria (assembly GCF_905163445.1). Lineage (NCBI taxonomy): Eukaryota > Metazoa > Arthropoda > Insecta > Lepidoptera > Nymphalidae > Pararge > Pararge aegeria. The sequence goes on from NC_053189.1 coordinate 17,721,798, forward strand.
TAGGTACGCGTCGCGTAGCGTAGGTACTGTGCCCGTGTCGGTCTTTTACCTTCAATAGGGTTGTCATAAGTAAACACTTAGAATGTTTTGAATTCGTTTGTATGGAAAAATATGCTTATTTTGATTTAATATTTTTACAGGGTGACTCCTTATGAAATATACTTATGCATCCTTCAATATTATATCGTAATTAGTGTACATGTTGTACAACCTTTGTAGTTTCTTTCTGCATTTGTGCGTTAGTTTTTATGTGATTGCCGAAGGGATTCTCTGACCCCTAAACTACCACCAAGCTTAAGATCTCCGAATCGAAGCTTCGATCTCTTACTCTGTAAAACGGGATTTACGAGATAAAAATTAGCATACTTATATGATATTACAGACTACCATCTAACTCTGTCCTAAATTTCATCCAGATCTGTACTGACGTTCTGGCGCGATTGAGTAGCAAATATCCATACCAACTTCCAAAACGGATCTCCAATTTTTTTTAAATAAAATATAAACATGTTACTTTGTGATAGTTTAGCTTTAAAAGGTTAAGAAATGTCTATCATAATATTGGTATTGATATAGATATATCCATAGAAAGACAGCTGTTGCCGTTGCGAATTCATCGGCGTTTTTTTTTAATTAAGTTTTAAAATTTGTTATTTTAAACAGAACGCCAGTCAGCGCACGCAACTGTGCACGCCAATATCGATTGACCTGTGCAGCCGTCCATAGGTAACAAAATATGTTTAAATAAAGATACAATATGCAGCTTTAACGCCAAAAATAAATCTCTAACATTCGTATGTTAGAGATTTATTTAAAGTAAAGTATGATATAAAGAAGTAATAATAAAGATTAACGAAATTAAAAAACAAAAATTAGGAGATATTTTGATTGCGTTTGTCATCTTTATTGGCAAATAGCCTCTATAAATTAAAGTCAAAAATATCATCATTCAATAAGGCCCATAGGTGGCACTTTTGATGCACAAAGTGGAAGGAGGGATTGAGGACATAACGATTGTTAGTAAACTTAAAAATAAATTTTTTGTCCTAAATTTATAAATGAATTTAAGCTTTAACGTCGTAGTAATAGCTTTTGTCTTTATTATATTAATTTTTCATTAATTATAATAATTAATGTTTTTGGCAGAATAATTTATTATTTTTGAATAAAGCAATAATACAATTACAAAATGTTAAGTCAGTTAGGAGAAGTATATCAAAAATAGATCTACAGCCGTCCGTATAATTTATACCGTATAACTTAGATCAGTGTATATCTTGGAAACAACTTACAAACGGAATAAATACGTAATGGTTTCCTCGAACTAACGCCATCTATTAGCAATTTACCATATTAAACTCACCCGCGGCATCCAGAGCGGTCTCGTAATCGGCCACTTCTTGCGAGTCCTGACTCTCCGGGCCCCTGTGGGATGCTGGAACAAAAAGGAGGACTACATTCCGAGGAATAGGACCTGTTTTGTCGCTTGCTGTAATTTTACAGCTATAAATATATTTATATTGTTGTACACAATACAGTGATGGGTTGAGACCACTGGATGCCCTTAGCAATCCGCACCTGTGGGTTTTCTAGTTCTCTAATAAACTGTAACTTTCAAGTATTTAAAAAAAAACATCATTTCTGAAATATTATTGTTATTACTGATGGTAAAATATTGCCTGTAATACTCGCTGAGACTTTATTCTTTAAGTGAAAGAGTATATGAAATCGATTCAGTTTGATGGCCTATTGGCATCGACCCACCTTTCTGAGTCCTAGGCTGTGGGTGGTCCCATTCGGGACAGGAAAGGACCAGCCAGGACAGGAAAAAAATTGTTATGTGATGAACATGAATGTTTTTCAGTGTCTCGGTGTTTATTTGATTATTATAAATATTTAAACAAGTAACCGCCAAAGGTTTTGACAAAAGGAAACGATGATCGAAGTACGTTACTATTATTTTCCCCTCCAAGTAAAGCCTTAGCTACGATTTCACCTAGTGTTCAATAAAGGTACCTACAGATATAACGTAAGTATGAGTGTTCCTTATTTAACCAAGGAATCCCAAACACGGAAACACTGAGGTGATTTCACGGTCTCCTACCACCAATTATGAAGTTCATGAATTAGTAAAAACCATTTATTGCTTGTACAACATTTGAATGCGATAAGTTGATAGCGATTTTATCGGTGCAACTACGCATTGATAAGGGAGTTTTTTTCGTAACATTTGCATTGAAAATTGAAAACAGTTAAATGAATTAATGCTAGCTGTTTTATAATGTATTTAAAGGAATACGATTTTGGGAACTAAAAATAACTCTTTGGTTCTCTGGGTTTTCAATCTTATGTTACTGCATCGTTTGTCTAGTGGTTAGCATGATTACTGCGGATCAGGAGAGCCTAGGTTCGATACCTGGGTTGGACTAAAAATTGTTGCGTATTCAAGTTTTCTATTAAAAATACATAGGTAGCTTAATATCAGTGTGATTATACATTGTCGTGATAAATTAAAAAATGATTGAATGAATGAATGAATACACTTTTATTGTACACCACATAAACATATAGTAAAATTATGAATAAAAATTAAGCAAAAAGTATACAATTTTGCGGCCTTATCGCTACATAGCGATCTCCTCCAGGCAACCAAAGGCGTTAAACACAGCTCAAGAAGAGAAGTACATATATATTTGCATATATACCTAAATATACATATATAATATATACATATAATAAACTTACAATATAATATATAGTTACTGATAATATATATTATACCTATAGAATTAATATCACTAATACATATTTTCTACTTAGAGTTACGGTAACTACACTCAACGGCAGAGGGCTAACCTATTTATAGGGGGGTATGGCACATCATCGTCAATCAATTACCGACCCACTATTGGGCACCCTTCCCATTCTGAGAAGAGATGGCCGTAATTCACCACACCGGCCAAGTACGGATTGGTTGACTTCACATGCCGTTGAGAACATTATGGAGAACTCTGAGGCATGCTGGTTTCTTCATGATGTTTTCCTTTACCGTTAAAACCATACCCCTAATCTACAGGGTTTTATTCAATCAGAGTTCCAAATACCCTTGTACCGTTTCTTTGTATATGGTATTAACAACAAAATATTTAAAAATAGAACTTATAAAAAACACACTTGAAAAAAAATTACGTGATATAACTTTTTTTTATCTTTAACGCGGCTATGGATGATATTTTTTTTTGTGTTATTTTAAAATACACTAAATTATGAAGCGCAGATTATATGAAAACGTACTGTAAACTATTGGAAAATTATTGTGGCCCTGCTGGTTTTGTTAACATATATAACAATTTTTTTCTATTTTTTTTTATTATTTAAAACTACACTATTAATTATAAAATACAGAAGCCTACTATGAAAAACATTGCATGAAAACTAACCGTAAACTATAGGGAAATAAATTGCATCTCCAAAATACCTAATCCCATTGTTTTTGTATATATATCGAGTAATAATATTATTTAAAAAAAAAATCATTTAAATTTTTTTTTTTTAATTTTTAAATTTTTACTCTACAAAATATTTTCCTAAATTCACTTACGAGTCATCTCCTTAGGAGCAACTTTGCACCCCATTTTGCACAACACAATCACCACCTCGACCGACGCGCATCGACTACCTTATACTACGCTTCGCTATGCACTGCCGTTACTTAGAGCTCTTTCCTATAAAGAAAGGCTTTTGTACACAGCGTAGGTTGTATGTAATGCACTTACTTGGCTTGCTAGAAGCTACGCATAAGTTTTCTTAGCAAACATCTAGGCTATATAACTTTTCCTGTTGAATACAAAGGTTTAGACTTTTTTTGGTATATAAAAGTAGAACGATCAAAACTAGTTAGAAATCGTTTTGAAAATATCAAACGTAAATCCAAAATTCGAAATTAATTTCTCTTAAATATTTTAAAAAAATTTGGAAAATCCAAAAGTGCACGCCTCATAATCTCATTATTTCCACAATAAAATTGATTTTTTTTTAACTGAAACTTTCAATGCTCATTACAATTTTTTTTTTTCATTTTAATTATTATTCATTTTTTGTAAACAAGACACGGGAATGTCATAATGATTGCACATTGAAAGTTACAATTAATATTAGCTAGAATAATTACATGGAAATTTAACGACAGTGAATTGAACGCTCATATTAACTATGAAATTATGTCGTGTGTTACTTTAGATAATTAAAAAAAAATTATTCCGATACGATCATTTTTTCGACCAATTTTGATGCCACATACACCCGTCCATACACGGACGTCCAGAAAAGATTATGTTTAATGTTATTATTTACTATGTTAAACAAAAAAATTGTTATTGAAATGTATTTTATGTGCCTGACAAATTATTTGACTTGATATTAGTGTACTCAAATTAACCTGTAAGTGCAATATAAATAACAAAAAATCAATTTCAGTTTCGAGAAAACTGCTTTTTTTGAAATGTCGAGAGTAGAGCACAACCTCAACGCTTCGCTTATGAGGCGTGCAATATGGGTCTGAAGTCAGATTCTATAGAAATGAAGCTGGTAAGAAACTCAGCAGTTGCATTTTTCTAATAATATCAATATTTATCAATTTAACAATTTTATTTTGATGATCCTGGCGCAACGGTGGGCGCTGTGAATTTAAGTAGGAGTTCCCGGGTTCGATTCCCGGCCGGCAATTTGGTAATTTCTAATTTCAGAATTTTCTTTGGTTTGGTCTGGTTGCAGGCTTTGGCCGTGGCTAGCATTGAGAGAAAGAGAAGCCAGACAGACGTAATTATGTGTGATACGATTTCCAAAACTTATGTCTACCCATTTTCTTGTCATTTCACAGATATATAACCCTAATCGGCTTCTACGACATCGCACCGGAACACTAAAGCGGCACATTTTTGTCGGTAGGGTGGTAACTAGCCACGGCCGAAGCCTCCCACTGGACCAGACCAGAGAAAATTAAGAAATTATAAATTCCCAATTCCCTGTGCCGGCAAATGAACCCGGGCCTCTAGTTTAAATTTACAGCGTTCACCGTTGCGCCAGGGCGGTCGTCAAATTATTAATAACAGGAAGTTTATTACCATTGACATTGTGAATGCTACTAGAGTAATGTAGTCACTACTTAAGGACTTTGGTTAACGCAAAGAAGCATTGATATAATATGTTACTATCGTAACCATAGAAGTTATGCAGACATCTGCATCATAGTCTTGTCAGAGACTATTGAATCGAAGACAAATCTTTTGTCTTTAGTCGTGGGTGGACGCTGTGGACGATGGGTGACAAGATACGTGCTATTTTGAAAACGAATCACACATATAATTACGTTAATATATATATGTTGAAGTGATAATTCTTCTTTTGGGAGGGTGAACCGCTTCGTTACGTAACGCGTTACCGTGCCAGTCTGTCTGGATTCTCTTTCTCTCACTCTAACCCATAGCGATTTTATTGATAAATAAAAGATTTTAGTAACAAATAACCTTTCCTTAAATTATCATGTTAATATATTTTTTTAATATTAAATAATTACCAAGATTACTTTATGTAGTCACTTCTGTCGGGAGTTCCAAGACGCACAATTTTTTTTTTAATAATATTTGTTTCTTACATTACCCTGGACTACCCAAACCCAAACTAATATATCCCGTGACCTGGGGATTAGAGAAAAAACAGGGAGGATACATATATAGAAGTTTACAATATCAATGTGTCTCTACCATGTATATTTATTCAAATTATCTTGATAATTTAGATTACTAAGCATATTCTTATTCTTCTCTCTCTTAAGTTTTATTTTCATCATCATCCCCGGGTTCTGGCAATGGCCTCTAACTTTTCACTTGCTTTTGGTAATGTTCTCAAAGGCGTGTGAAGTCGACCAATCCGCATTTCGCCAGCGCGGCATGGAGGACGCCAAAATCATGTTATTTGGTTTCTTTGAAAAATTACTTGGTACTTTTCTTGTTATTTAATATAAATAAGTTAACCTTATACAAAGTATATACTTAGTAATTTTACATTTTACATGGCACCGACTAATAAATGATGGAGAAAATTATTAATTCGTTTAAAAATATCAGTTTTTTTTTTACAAACTGTTTTTAATTACCTGTCCAAGAATGGTTTAGATTTAATTAAAAACGCGCAAAACTCTGAAAGGTTAGAGGATAAAAAAGTTTCGTACCGGGGATTGGACTCGACCACACCGATTGCGAGGCCGAAAAACCAATTAATAGACCACATTTTGACGTGAACCTAATAGATTGTATGTAAACGTAAGCATAATAAAACTGTTCTAAAAGTAACCCAGAGTCAAACACCTTTAATGGCAAAGAGCTTGACTTGTAGGTATTCTATTCTATTCTTGGGCTGGGAGCTAATGTCCCTTCCACTCGCCCTGATAAATCTACTGCTTCTAATAATAAAACTAGTTAAGCGCAAACCCGGTTGTTTCAAGTGGTTCCTTACAAACGCTGACTTAGATTTGATTTTTATGATTAGTTTGATTTACGTCGATAGCTGTGATACGAAACGAAATCTTTTATCTCCTATTCTAATTCTAAACACTTGAAGTTGTTTTAAAACAAGGTTTTTACCGAGCAGATATTAATGATCTGAGTTCAAAAGCAATGGGGCTTTTAATTACTCCTCTAAACAACCCCTGTTTCACCCTTTGAGTTTTTTGAAGAAGTATTAGCAGAAATAGAAGTAAAACTAAATAAAAATTAAAAAAAGTATTTCTGCCTTTGAAATCCCCTTTAAAATCGGTCTAGCCTTACGGATGTTAACTGGAGCAAATACAGACAGAAGGCAACGAATTTAAAAACTTTTCTTAAAAGTGCCAATTTTTATGTGAAAGATGTCCGTTTCACTATATTTGCTCCGGAAAGCATTGCACGCATGAGATCAAAAGTTTTTTGCCGTTACTTATAGATAACCTAGAAGAAAGATATCCCTGAATTGAGAGAATGGCTAAACAAAAACCTGACTGGGGAATTTCTGGTTGCTAGGCTACATTTAGACGGCCGAATGACGCAGTGGGCAGCGACCCTGCTTTCTGAGTCAAGGCTGTGGGTTCGATTCCCGCAACTGGAAAATATTTGTGTAATGAACTTGAATGTTTTTCAGTCTCTGGGTGTTTATTTGTATATAATAAGAATTTATGTATATTATTCTAAAAAAATATTCATCAACCATCTTAATACCCATAACACAAGCTACGCTTACTTTGGGACTAAATGGCGATTAGTGTATTCAAAAATCAAAATTCATTTATTTCAAGTAGGCCTAATATAAGCACTTTTGAAACGTCAAGTTTGTCTGTTTGTAGTGATTCTACCACCTGTTCGGAAGGCAGATTGTACCGAGAAGAAGCCGGCAAGAAACTCAGCTAATAACAACAAACTATTGTCGTAGTAGTATATTTATTTATTTATTAAACTTTGCTATTTGCGACAGAAACTTATATATCTATAACTATTTAACCTTAGCTGAAGTGTTTATTTTTTGTTTGTTTTAACAAGCTTACCTCTGGAACTATCAGTAGAATTTGAAAATCATCTTTGAAGTTGATAGCTGTTCGGAAACTGGTTTCTAAGGAAAGCTATATTCTATATCTTTTTAAAATTTAGGGGTAAACTTCTCCAATTCCATGTTCCCGGGCCTTAGCACGTGGACATGTTAATTATATTCCTTGTCAGGGGATATAATCGGGGGATAGAAGATCTTGCAAGAACTCATAATTTTTAAAGCTAAACATGTCATAAGAATTTACCTTACGATTTTTATGAGACTATAACAATTATTAGAATCATGTATTATTTATAAACAATTCTTTTAATTTTTCAAATAAATCATTGTAATTTTCCATAACATGGGATATTTCCATTTCATAATAATATAAATTACGATTCATGGCGCTATTCAATATTAGTATTAAAAAGAAATCAATATTTTTAGTAAATATAAATAATAATTAAGAAGTTTATCTAAAATAAAACCTAAACAATAAAATATATTTAAATAAGATCAAGATAGAGTAACGAATTTAGTCATAAGTGTATAAGTTATTTTAGGACAACAGCAACCGATACCGTATTAATCCATGACGTAGAAAGTCAAAAATATCTTTATTCAAGTAGACCCGTAGATGGCACTTATGATGCGTATATTACATGAGAAATGTGTACACGGTAGTCAGATGATGGCGATAACCATATTCGTAAACTATATCGTACAAACCTCCGCTGTATGTCTTTCCATCCGTCCGTCTGTCAGCGGGCATCATGTATCTCATCATTTCTTGATCCTTCTTATTAAATCTGATTATTTTACGTCTATATTTCCTTAATTAACAAAATTTCCCCTAGATGTAAAGCTCGTTGCATTCTTCGGGTAATTTGTCGAGTCACTCAGCGGGCTATGGAAAGTGTTATGATCAAATCAGAAATGAGTAGATCCGTAGAAGAACTAGATTTAACGACATGGCTCAACGAGTTGCGAAACTGAAGTGGCCATGGGCGGGGCACATAGCTTGGAGAACCGATGGACTTTGGGCTCGTAGCTTTCGTTTTAAGTTTACGAATGTTGTTATCGCCATCATCTCACTACCGTGTAATTCTCATGTACCTACGCATCAAAAGTGCCACCTACCCTACTTGAATAAAGATATTTTTGACTTTGACTTGGTCCCAAGGTGCTAGAATGATGACCCGCAACGGCAAACGCAGGATTGGTCGATCCCCAACGTCGCGAGCAGTCACTGGAGAGAAGCGGCCCAGGATCGTGGCGTTTGGAACATATGTCTAGCAGTGGACGTCCATCAGTTTAAATGATGATGATAAAGCAAGAGGTGAAACTAACGCTTTGTTTTAGTAGCCTTTTAAGGAATTGAAATATAACTTGCTTTAACAGTGAAGGAAAACATCACGAGGAAACCTGTGGGCCGGAGAGGTCTCCATAATGTTCTCAAAGGTGTGACAATCCGCGCGTGACGAGCGTGGTGGACTACGATCTGCAATTTCCACATTCGGAGAGATTCTCGAACTAAGTTATCTCAAATAGCTTCGAAGTACTGTTCATTCTTTACTTAGATAAATCCGTCAGGCAAGCATTAAATATGCTGATTCTAACCGATCACGTAGACAGTAATTATACCTTCAATAACTAAATAATCTGTATTTCACTTCACTTGATCTAAACATGGCGCCTATGTGCTTTCTCTTAGGCGATAAGTAATTATACTCATTTTGATCTCTTTGATATTTTTATTACTAAGTAATGATAAATTAAAATAAATTGAATATTGATAGATTTATTTTAATTATAGATTTATTACCAGTTGCCCGCATGTTTTTTTTTTGATAAAGAATACTGCATATTTCACTTGTGAGCATGTGTGTTTACTTCTATCATAGTCAGCAATTTTAGAATGGAAAATGAAAAGATCGATCCTAGAGGTCGTGGAATCTGTCAGACTAGCATGCGTACCATAAGAAAATTATGTTAACGCTATAGAAAATGTCCGAGCAAGATGAGATAATTCTTTCGTGGCGCGCATAACAGTCCTACACGCAACACTATCACATACGCGCGAAAGGTAAAAAATTACATTTAAATAAAAAATAAATACCCTGGCTGCGCTCACGAATTTTTAACTTAATCCCTATAAACTACTATAGTTGTGTCCTCAAACCAATACTGCCGCCGCTGACCGCTGCTACCTAGCCCCAGCCACAATAACTACGCCCTTGTGACAGGGCTCGCCTCTTCCGCTGTTTCCACCGTCGAGGTCTTCGCCTGTAACCCTAGGCCTGTGATATTCCCCACAGCACTGGGTCCTTCCATGAACTTGGCCTTCAACATATCCCGGCTTACTGAGATATAAGATACCCACCCCCGCGGCCAGGGGAGAATTACTCAAGTAACGCTAGAGAAGGTAACTCTAACATTCCAAGAGCTGAATTAACGGACTTGTTTATGCCCAAGCGCGAGGGCATCCCACCACCAATCCCACCAGATAGTATTAATGATACAGTCTACGATGGTAATGGGCTAACCTGTACCGTTCCCCAGCTATATTAAACCAATATTCCTAATCAGCTTCTAAGCTACTCTGAGCCACTCTTTATCAGTAGGGTTCTATCTATCTATCTTGTAATGAGGCCCGCTTCAGCGGAAAAGAGCAACTACTGAGTTTCTTGCCGGCTCTTCTCGGTAGAATCTGCTTTCCGAACCGGTGGTAGAGTCACACAAACATACATACTTGACGTTTCAAAAGTGCTTATAAAGTAGGCCTACTTGAAATAAATGAATTTTAATTTGAATTTGAATTTGATACACTTCGACCCTCCAGGATCTTTTGTGCTCGCCCCGTCCTTGTATCCCCCCTCACCCTAAATAGCTTCAATCCACTCTTAGTAGGGTTACTACCCTACTGATAAAACTGAGTGGCTCGAAGTAGCTTAGAAGCTTAGAAGCAAGCCACGGCTGAAACTTCCCATCTGAACAGTCCAGTAAAAATTCAGAAATAAAATTGCCTCTAAGTGTCGATTAGTAACGGCAGATCAGAGTACATTTGTCACAACCCCTCCTCTAACATCATCATCTTATCAACCCATTACAGGCCCACTATAGAGTACGGGTCTCCTCCTACATTTAGAAGGGGTTGAGGCTGTAGTCCACTGTAGTTGGACTCCACACACTTTCGAGAACATAATGGAGAACTCTCACGCATGCAGGGTACCTCACGATATTTTCCTTGCTTAAAACGCACATAACTTAGAAAAGTTTGAGGAGCGTGCTGCGATTCGAACTAGGCCCCCCGAAAGTGAAATCGAATTCCTACCCACTGGACTATCACCGCTTCACAATTAATATAGCTATTAAAGGAATATAATGAAGGACGGGCAGCAGTTTCTCTTCTCTGCTACTACTAACATCTTCTGCGATCAGTAAACCTTCTTTTTTTTTTTAATGTGTGTAACTGATTAACCCTTATGGTTTTAACAGTGTAACGCAGGCTTGATGGCGAGAGAATGAGGAAGTGTTTGAACTCTAGGGCTCGAAGAAGCGAAGGGATCGAAGGTCTGAGGGCGCATCTCGTCTGAATGACGGGGTATCGGACGGTGATCAGTCCGCACGCCTGCGAGGCCGTGGTGTAAACCTCCCTTTTATTCAACGTGGTGTTTATTTATTGGATAGACGCAGGCGTTACTTTGCGGAAATCCATAATAGATTATGAAAATTAAGCTTAATTTGCTATACTACGCGAACGAGCAGGAGATTCTGTGTGGTGTAATTTATAATATCTTTAATACTTATACTCCACACCAAACAGATCTTTGGCAACGTACCCTCTACGCGTTTCGCTCCGAAGCCGGAGCATCCTCAGGAGATGTTGACTTTACAATGAATAATTGTTGTCACTTAACAATTATTCATTGTAAAGTATATTTCATTGTAAAGTTTAGCAAATTAAGCTAAATTTTCATAATGCGGTGTTTATGGGCAAAACCTCCCATTGGGAAAAGCCTATATTAATCCGGCAGTGGACTGTTTGAGGCTATTTAAACCAGAACCTCCCATAGCACAAAGTGCTCAATACTTACTACTGCGGCAGGCAGGTTGACACTAGAACGTTCTAATTAAAAAGATAAACCAGCTTCTTATCTCATTATTAAACTAAACAACTTCTGAATTAGGCCAGGTAATGTTAATCACAGCTTCAGCACAACTTTACTTTCCTCTGAGGTTGCTAATTCGTACCTCACCATTTATTGCGATACCTAATACGATTTTAATATCACTCATTTGTGTAATGACAGGTTCGTTTTTACCCTGTTTTTACCGCTACGACAGGTTACAACGGACTGCGGAAATCGTGCACTAGTACGATGGCTTTATACATTTCGACAGAATTGACAGTTTTGGTGCTACACCTTAAAAACTTTTTTAATCCTCGGACAACACAAATTCTTGCGAATCTGAAACTTAAAAAAAAAAATACAGTCGAAAATTTGGATGAATTTCTAACATAGATAGCTTGGGATAGCATTCATAAAACAATTGGTTTTTTTTAACGCACAAAGCCGACGCCCACAGGAGGTAAACGGAACACCGGAGGCCAAGGATCGGAGACCCAGGACGGAGATTATGTGGGACTACCCCCTGTAAATGGGGTTATACCCAAAATAAAAACCCCCAAGGCATGTCCCTCTTGTTGGATTTGTTAGACGCCCAGGGAACCCGTTGTATACCTACCAGACTACAGTATTGGAACCTACGAAACTATCAATTTCGTACTAAAAGTTCTCAGCTACAGATTTCGAGGTAAAGCGTGTAGCACATCATGTATCAAACGCAGACATTATTTTAAGAAGTGCTACCTCACAGGTTCCTTTGAAAGTTCTACTCTGTCTGTTTATAGTGACTACCACCGGTTTAGAATGTAGATTACAGAGGCAAATACTGAAGGAGAGAAATTAATTCGCAAAATATTGCCGAGTTACATTAAAGTTGTAAAAATTTTAATCGCCTGTAACTAAAATAAGTACAATGTAATTACTTACCCGGGAATCGAAAACCAGTACCGTACGCAGGGTGACAACATTTTATAATATTTCTTATCGCTTTGGAAAAAAATTGCTAGTACATTTGATTTGTATCGGATGAATGTTAGTGCTTAGAAATCATCATCTCATCATCATATCAACCCATTTCCGGCCCACTACAGGGCACGGGTCTCCTTCCACTACGAGAAAGGGTTAAGGACGTTGTCCACCACGTTGGCCCAGTGCAGACTGGTGGACTCCAACTACTTTTTTGAACATTATAACCTATTAGGGGTACGACTACCATACTCCCTAACATGTTAGCCCCCTACCATCTTAGACCGCAACATCCATACCACCAGGTGAGATTGCAGTCAAGGGCTTATATGTGGAATAATAAAAAGTTATGGTGAACTCTCAGGCATGCAGATTTCCTTACGATGTATTCTTCACATGATATATGGGCTTAAACAGCGCAATGAAATCCGCTAAGATGAAAGATTTGCATGAACGGAGGTCGAAGGTAGGTTTACGGATGACGTAAGAAAACGGGAAATATTGTTAAATCCAAAATGGAGTGTTCCTACAAAATCTGACAAAAGGAAGCTTAATATTCATCAAATATTTGATTTGTCATAGCTCTGAATATAATCGAAGGATTTATAAGGAAATGTTAATAACCTAAAGACATAAATCGATACTGAAGTGCGTAAATAATATAATCTTGATTCGGTAAAATGCTTCATTAAATACGTTGGTATTTACAACTGATATTGCGACTTTTTCATCGTCGATATACTTGATAGGTATTCGATTTAGATATTATTGGAATCTTCTGGAAATAAAGAGTTAAAATATTAATAGTGTCAATATCTATTGGAATCTTTGGAAATTGCTAAAGTATAGCCTCGAACACAAGATGGCTACCCTAAATGCGTATGTGTGTACAGACGCGTCGTAAATCAAGTGGACATACGTAAATGTAGGCGCACCTTGACTTTGAACTTGGATATTCGGGAAGAAAAGTCCTTAATAAAAAGTAAATACTAATTACAAAGCTATCTGACTAACGGTCCATGGATTTAAGAAAACTATAAAAATAGTAGCTCAATTAGAGAGCTTATTATGATTTTTTTTAAATTATTATTTACAAACATATTGTTTGTACAAATATTATATATATAATATACAAAAATTTATAAAATTTTTACATGTTACAATTATAAATTAAACATTAAAGTAAAATAAATTACTACCATTATTGGAGTGAATAGGAATCGTCTAGGCCAGCGAGCACCACTTTAGGCAGCATTATCACTTACCGACAGGTGTGGATGCAGTCAAGCGCTCTATAAGCATAAAAAAAACTTTTGTTTGAGATTAATAGCAAAACTAAAAATATTAGATTTTGTTTTCCTGCAGGAAAAATTTACTATAACATTATTATGCAGGCCAAAATTTTTATATTGGACTGGCAATTAAATAGATACATGTATATTGTTTTCTTGCAATTAATTTTTTTGGACCCTAGAATGTAAGCGTTTTCAGACTGAATGTACACAGTCGGACGTTTTCGTAGAAACAAAAGTAAGAATAAACCAATTTGCGTGTCGATGTTTGCGGCCCGCGCCCGAAAAATGGACATACGATCTTACGGTCACGCCTCAAGTGTGTACTCACTGTTTTTATTGTAAGGCCAAGTCAGACGGTACAAGCAAACGTGCGGTTATAGCTAAAGGTTATAACCGCACATTTGCTTATATTTTCACCGACTTCCAAATGTCCTGAAATGCTCACAAATTGGAATTGGTTTCTTTCTTGGAAGCTGCGAGTATCATGCACCACATCCCTTCGGATGGCACTTTAGTTAGTACACGTTGCGATTACTTCAATCAGGACAAAACCAGCCTGGCTTTTGTATAGCAAAATGTGCACATACTGAATTTTTAAACACATGACTGCAGAGTATCTTTGTGCCGTTAGTCAAAAAAAATTTTTGTATGTATAAAATGTATATGTTAGGTACATACACATACAGCGTAAATATGTACGCATAGAAATATGTCAACACTTTAATTACATGATAAGACATAAACGCATACATAGCCAGCTTACACCTCATGAAATTCATTTGTGTTTTCATTTTATTTTTAACACGTTTATCATGTTTTTAAGTTTCTATTCGCATATATGATACAATCCGAGTTCAGGTTTTCACAATTAATCATTTATCACTTAAACCGTGCGGTTTAAACAAGCGTGTGATGATACCTTGGCTCCTAAATCTTCAGTCTTCACTTTGACTTGCTATTTATAATATCTGGTATTATTTTCAAAGAACTGCAATCGGTGAGATGTTATTACTTTTAGAGAAATAAGCGTAATTTGCGTACATCAGGTTAATTTTGCCATAAGCAAATTATTGCCGGAAAATACAAAATATGATATAAGTAGTTGATCCCAAATTCAATACAATTGTGTCAATTCTATTTCAGTGCTTATTTTAAAAATACTTTCTTTGGCGGAAATGCGTAAAAAAAAATTGTAGTAAAGACCGCCTGTCTACCCGCCTGTCTACCCACCTGCCTGCGCGCCTGTCTACCCACCTGCCTCTCCGCCTGCCTACCCGCCTGCCTGCCCGCCTGCCTACCCGCCTATCTGCCCGCCTGTCTACCCGCCTGCCTGCCCGCCTGTCTACCCATCCGCCTACCCGCCTGTCTACGCGCCTGCCTACCCGCCTGCCTGCCAACCTGTCTACCCGCTTGCCTACCCGCCAGCCTGCCCGCCTGTCTACCCGCCTGCCTACCCGCCTGCCTACCCGCCTGCCTACCCGCCTGCCTACCCGCCTGCCTACCCGCCTGCCTACCTGCTTGTCTACCCGCCTGCCTGATGATGGAAAATTCCTCCGCCAATCAAGAACTTTAAAAGCTAGTTTGGGTTTAAGAACCAAAATAACAATATTTATTTGCCAAACGGTGGAATTCCAAGAACATGGGGCGGAGTCATCTTTTCTCTAGAGACAGTCTGTAAACTTTACATTTAATTTTTATATAATATATAGCTGTAGTTCGTTTAAATTATGTATCTACCTTTTGTGTGTGTGTGTGTCTTAATTAGTTATTGATATAGGTACGTTTTTATTTTCAAGTTTATATAATAATAAACTTGAATATACAACGCACGCATACAATTTATAAATAAACGAAACTTCTTAAAACATAAAATCTGATTGCTGGTGCCTTTATCAGGTTTCACAGTTTTATAAGTGACCTCTTATAAACCAAAAATTAATACCTGCTAACATAATAAATGAGGTTCTTAATTGCAAATATATAGGAATGTACAAAATGTTTGTAAGACCAGGTTCCAGTTACACCAACTCCTGTACTAGTTAAAACTGTATCACAGCGAGTTGCCATTCCTGGTGCCCAAGTACTTACTATAAAATCTATACGTTTCATTCTATATTTTAAAATAGGTAAACAATATGCATGCAGTTTTAAGATAATATAATAATAGCGGGTAGGTGGCAATTTTTTTAAATATAAATATGTGTTAGTTTTAATTTTTTTATTATTAAGTTATGCACTCTCTGGATGAGACGTTTCGTTTAGTAGTATTTTTATTGCTGTATTTTCTTAATTTTTGTTTTGTTTTTTCCATTGATTTTTGTTACTTATATAACTTTTGCTTAGTATATTATTGAATTAAAATATTAAAATGTGGTCAGTGGATCGCTACGTATTTCCGTTGTGTTACCAGGTACAAGGTGCCAACTGAAAATCAGCGCTGTATGCACCCACTGGCGCATGCAGCACAATGCTGATCTGGCACCTTTTTTCTAGGTTGTGCCACACATACCATACGTGGTATCGTGAATATTGTAATGTGTGGCGCAATGTAAACTTGCATGCCTGAGAGTTCTACATAATGTTCTCAAAGTTGAGTGGAGTCTAACAATCCGCCAGCAACAATGGCCTTAACAACTTGTTATTGTAGGAAGAGACCCGTGCACCGTAGTGGGCCGGTAAAAGGTTGATGTGATGATGATGATGATGAAACGCGAACAAGGATCGCGGGCAACAGCTAGTATAATTATTGTAGGATTAGTAGGATAGTAGGATTAGGACCACGCGGGCTCTAGGTCATAATAACCTCTCACTGGCTGTCAAGACACACATCAAGGCTTAAAATATTCTTCATTGATGCATGAGACATGTCCAGTTATTTTGGAATCATCCAAGAAGTTGTACGGTATCGGCTATAAATATTGTCGAATGTAATTTCTTTTGTAGAGATCACTGCGAAGATATCATTGTGATGAAGCTTGAACTTCGTAGGAAGTTAAATTAGATATTTGCAAATACGTGCTATGTTATACGAATGGAGCTTCTTGGAACAAAGATTAATCGATTGTTATAATTTTGACGATTTTATATTACCTTGAATTATAATGTATCTGTGTATTGAGATGATTTGTAATTATCATCATAATATCATCCCATTACCCGCACAGGTCTCCTCCCACAATGAGAAGGGGTAAAGGCCGTAGCCCACCACGATGGCCCAGGGCGGATTGGTGGAATTTGTAATGGATCCATACAATTTTCATCCACTTTGACCTACACACCTAAGTGATGTAGCGGTGATAGCTCAGTGGTTAAGCCTATGGGTTCACTTTCAGGTGGCCGAGTTTAAATTAATATAGTGTGCATTTTAATACTAGTTAAGCCCTTACAAGTGATATCCATATTAAAGGAGTTGTGACAAATAATGTAATTCAGGTTTTTCTTTATTTTTCGTATTTCACAATATTTTGTAACATTAGGTTTGTAATCATTGCAGCAATATGGTAAACTTTGAAGGACTAAAAAAAAAAAACTACAAAAAAAATTATTGAGTGAGAAACTATCTGATTCAAATTCATTTATTATTTTATTACACAATTATTTTATTTATTATAATATCACAATAACAATGACTTATTTACTTATAATAAATCATACAAAATCATTAATTTACAATAAATACGCTATGGAGCTCCTTTATAACTTCACGTACCTTTGGAATACATAATTGATTGAGATACATACATTGTTTTTTACTTTTTAACGAGTTTATTGATCGATATTATTTCAGAGAAATTTGCTTTTAAACGAACAATAATTACTGGACGACCTTGTTACAAATCTCTCGCTGTAACAATTTCATTTAAAGCTATTTATCCAATTTCAGCTTGGAACAATAAAACAATCGTTTAATTTATAAAATAATAAATCAGCGGAAAAAATTGTTTTACATAATTACATAATTTACAATATTACACAATTTTACATTAAAATCGTACATTTATATTACACAAAGCATGGCAACACCGCTCTTAAAAGTTAATACAAACTATCATAATTTTAAAATCCGTACATACAGTCGTAAGTTTAAAAGAAAATAAAGGCAACTAGAGATATTGCGCTTTTCTTAATGGTATAATGATATTTCTGTGTACAAGGATCAGACAAGGAAGTTTTCAAATTTACCCACTCGTTATAACACAAACAAGAAAACTAATAGCTTTTAAATTAAATTAGCACGAAATGTATTAAAATAAAAACAAGACTATCCACCTACCACCCCGACTTAAACAACCCCCGATTCCTAGATTTTTTTAAAAAAAAATCACTAAAACAGGTTCAACTTCAACCCTTGTTTAAAATAAATTCAGAAGCAATAATTATAAAATAGTTGAAAAAGTTAAGACTCAACTCAGAAAATAGGCGTTTTTTTTATTAAAATGTTGAAATGATAAAAAGTAAGGTTAGGTTAATTTGATTTATTAGATTTTTTTAATGGAAGTTTGATAAAGAGATTTAAAACGACAGCTTATCAAAATTTGGGTATTGCAGATTCAAATTGAGTCTTACAGATTCAAATAACTGAGTAAGATAAAATATAAAAGGGTTTATTGATATTTTTTGTTCAAAATATGTGTTCAAGTAACATTATTTCCAACTAATGATTCAGATTACAAAAGGTATGCAATATAATTAAGAAGTAAAACTTACGACCGCTTTTGTAATATCATTACGTTGTAATAATTGTTTAAAATAAGGTGTAAAATACAAGAGAGAAGATTAAAGGAAATGAAAAAAGAGAATAGAAGAAAGAGAAGAAAATATAAAATAACTGCAACTAAATTTAATTTTAACAACCCCTTACCGTTACGTTAACTTTAACACAAGTCTGTGATAGATTTTGATGATTTAAAAATAAACAATAGGTTGTGCTTTACTGTACTTTTTATTATTATTAAAGTTATACTACAAATTTTGCTAAATCCATCGCAGGGATTAACGGACTGTCGCATTGCACTGGATCGTTTCTGCAAAAATTTTAATGTATTAAATAAAATATGAAAATTATTCAGTTTCCATAATATTTTTATGTGAGTGTGTAGATATCAATATGTTAATGTCTGCAAATATTTTTTCCTGTTATTTAAAACCTGCGTTACAGAGGGTGCTTATTTATTTTAAACCTATGTTTTATGAAATCTACATTTTATAACAATTTAAAGGCTAAACAATTGGTTGTCAAAGTCGGCTTACTGACGATAGTTGAACGTGACAACGCCGTAAGAAAATACTGATGGAATGGTTGCATTTTTCAAAAGAAAATTTTAATTTTATTTGTTTGATAGATATTATCGTTGCTATAAACAATTGACACCACATTCACTTTTCACTGCACTTCATCCTTGCCGAAAACATGTAAATGTATTATTGTATAGAAGCTGTCCACGCGGACGCATCGCTCACTCAAGTAGGAGAGAGACAGATGTCGAACGCAGAGGCCGACTGTGCCTCTTTGTCGCTCGTTCCGCGCTCTCGCTTGCACTTGCAGCCTTGAATGGAACGCCTCAGAGCGAGGTAACGCCGCATACATCATGTTTTTTCATGCGTGCAGCCGGCTCCATCGAATTATAAGACGTTGTCACGTCAAAAAATAATAAAATAAAATATAAATTAAACAATAACTGTAGAATAAATTATATACGTTTTTTTGTTTCGTTTTTGTGTTTTAAATCTATGAAAAAAGTTTTGAGTTAGAGAAAAATTTAATTCTTACCCTGGTAAACTTCTCAAAAATGCGTTTGGTGATACCGCAGAGATTTCTATTCCATCGCTGTTGTCGCACAAGATTCTCGATAAGGTCACCTTCTTTATTTCAGATAATTGATCTAAAAATAAAAACATTTCGAATGTGAAACCGAAACAATACTTCACAGGCTTTACAAGTACATTATTTACTGTCTCTGAGACTTATCTGTGACACGGAAACCCTTATAGTTTTGAATAAACCATTGCCATAGTTTTTATTGAAAGAAATCAGATACAGCCCTAACACATGCAAAAGTAAAATCAAGTGACTCCTGCCACTTTATTAGGTACGCATCGCATAGCGTAGGTACTATGCACGTGTCGGTAATTTATCATCAATAGGGTTGTCATAAGTAAACACTTAGAATGTGTTGAATTACTTTGTATGGAAAAATAAATATGCTTCGTTTAATTTAATATATTACAGGGTGACTCCTTATGAAATAAACTTATGCATCCTTCAGCAGTATTTCGTAATTCCGTTACACGTTGTATATTTATAGTCAATATTGAAAAATATTCTGGGCACTGATTTCCTCTCTCATGGTAGAATAGCATTAAAGCTTTGACCTTCCAAGCTGCCCAATGTAAGACCGACAGATTAACGTGCTCTCCGGGCCATTGGTTTTTGACGACAAAAATATACCGTTTTAAATCATTGCTTGAATTGCATTGAAATGTGGAGATTCGTAGAAGAACCAAAGTTACAACATCGCTCAACGAGTCGCGAAGCCGAAGTGGCAAGGGCACATAGTTCGGAGAAAGGATGAACGTTGGGGTCCCAAGGTGCTGGAATGGCAACCCGCATTGGTAAGCGCAGCGTTGGTCGATCTGGACGACGAGGTGGACAGACGACATTAAGCGCGTCGCAGGTAGCCGCTGGATCCAAGCGGCACAAAACTGTGGAATTTGGAACTCCCTACAAAAGACCTATGTCCAGCAGTGGACGTCTTGATGATGATAAAATCATTGCAAGAGAATAGTAATCGAAATTAGATTGTATTTAAGGGACACGAGGCTGAGACATAGCTTAAGAGCCCATAACTTTTTAAAAGGCTCTACCTTCTTAGAACTTCAAAGATAGATTATCTAGTATCTTAAGAGGTAGCCTCCTCATCCTGTAACGTTGAAAGATTCTGCAATTTCAATTTATTCAGCACAATACACAATGTTACTTTTATAATACAATATTTAAAATAAATTTAACTATATAATGTAACGTATGTACAGCCAGTTTGGGCGCAGCTATTTTTAAAATTAAATAATTCTATGAACTTCAAAAACATAATTAAGATCGTTACTTTAGTAACAGATTTTATTGGAGATACTCAAAATATATGCTCAGAATAAAATTCTTCTAAGAGAAACTTGGACTAAAATGCATACTTACTTGTAGTAAATGCACCATGATTGATATCAGGTCCGTACTCGTAGTAATACTTATCCCCTCTCTTCAATTTTGCAAACTGATCAGCTATAATGTTAGCGAATGTAGTGCCAATAACACCCCCTTCTATGGGTTCTTCTAATAACCCGCCCACCCACAAATCTATGTCTTCCGGGCTTGTGTATACGGTGGAGAGTCTTTGGGCAGCCTGTGGATAGATAAAAACATTAGCTCTACTTGTGTCTTATTTTTAAACGAAAAACAAAAAGACAGAAAACAGAGTTAAATACGTAGATAAAGTTCCGTTTGCAGATGCAGGAAAAGCTAGAAACTCAGTTTTAGCAAAATATCTATATAAGAGAAGAAGTAGACCCAGAACACCGAGATCCTTTGAAAATAAAAATTTCAGAGCCCTATTTCAATTTTTGGCTGTTTTCTTCTGATAATACGTTACATTACACATTTAGAAACAATTACCATTAATGTAGAACTTAACCTGGGAAGCTACCCGTGATACCGGATGATGTCTTACATATTTCTCTAACTCTACTCTATTCTGTAACACAGTTTCAAAAAGACACATGTGCTCGCGATACGTTGAACGAACCAAATAAAAATGAAATGTTAATTCAAAATATAATATATATTCGAAATATAAAAATGACATGTTTTTTCAAAAGCATAAATATTTTTGGTTTGGGAAAATGTCATGGTTCAAACATACCAGAGACACGCGCATTTCATTTCATCATCCTCACTTAAAATAATACATCTTAGTCAAGCTACTGATAAATATATATATAAAACTAACGCTTGATGGAAACTGATGGAAATCGGTGATAGGTTCCAATCCAACCAGTCTCCTGTACTCATTGTATGATTGAAGGCCATGATCTCTGCCTCGTTGGATGTTGATCGCGGCCAGATCCAGGCCATATGGATTGCCTCCGTGGAACATGTAGCGAGATAGCTGAAAAATAACAGAAAAAATAATAAATTTTGTGACAACATTTATCTAAGTCCTACTTTGAGAACAGCAGTCCAACACCCCAACCCCCTTGTGGTATAGGCGCCCCCGACGTCGAGCTCTGGCGACATCCGAAGCATGTATTTTTGACCCCGATGATCAAATTACTAAACACACACGCACACGCACACACACACACACACACACACACACACACACACACACACACACCCACACACACACACAAACCAACACAGCGTCTTCGCAGGCGCAAGACTAGGGCTACGATTTCTGAGTCCACCAACAGTCTGATTAACGTAACCCGAGCCGAGGTTCTCGCCGGAGTCACCCTCGGGTCGACGTCTCCTACTACGGTCGATTGTATTACGCAAATTTTTATTATTTTAAACTGTCCATACAATAAAGACTAACTTAAAGTTGACGAACGAACTTGACGCTCTTGATTCAGAATTACAGTCGCGAATTTAATGATTGGTCATTTGTTTGTAGTAATCCCACTGGAGTTTCCATTAATAAAATGTAGTTAATAAACTAAAACATTAATAATAATTAATTAATCAAATGATTATCCGCACTAATGGACTTGATAATCCACATTGCAAAGCATCTATGAACCTCAAACACAATGGGAAAGCTGTTTGTCAAGTAAAACGTTACACACACAAACATCTGCATACATAAGCAGACACATACACACAAATGTAAACAATCTCCGATTTTATACTCAGTGCCCCCTCTGATCTATTTATGAAAAATTAAGGGGGATGATTTTTAACTCTAAAGCGGAATTTTTTACATTTGGTACTTACAGTACCTACTATACAAAAAATAAGAAAAATAATAGATTATTTTACTATACCTACCCCGCGAAAAGTAGGAGAATCTGTACTTACTAGGTACTAATTAAAATTCATAGTAAAGTCAACATCTTTCTGAGGATGCTTCGGTGTCGGAGCGAAACGTGAGATGAGAGTAATTCTAAGTATTATAAGTAAGATCTGATTTATGTGGAGTTATAAATTCCACCATACTGTTTTTCCGCTTTTCGCGTAGTTTTGCAAATTAAGCTTAATTTTCATAGTCGATCATGGAATTCTGCAAAGTAACACATATTTCCAATATGGTACTTACAGCTTCAGTAACAAATGGATCGACAGATTGCATTGGTTGCCACATCAGTCCGAGAAGTAGCCTGTCTAAGAAAGGCTTTATGCGAAGTCTAGATGGCTGGAACATCACTTCTGGCAGAGATATTGACTCGTAGACCCCCTTGTGCTGTGGACTTAAAACTCTGAAAAAATTTTTTTTTGGAGTTTACTCCTTAAGAATCGATTTTCATATATAAGGCGCCCGGTATGAGAAAAATGTGAGGAGTAAAATCTACTGATGAATGACTTCGTTATGTTTTCGCTTTGTGACGTTGCATGCCCGGCAACTGTGATGCGCAAACATGCAACGTCGCTTTCGTTTAATTAACTCATTTGTCCTATTTAATTTACCAATGAAACCGAATATTATCCAGGTAAAGAAACAAACACATAAATACATGGGACAGAGTGAGATAGAAAACATTATACTTTTTTTTCCTATTCTTGTTACCATGGAAACTAAATAATAAACATTACATTTATCCTAATAGTTCTGATACTCTACATCCACCTCAATCTCCCGTAGGCTTCTTTTAAGAAGTTACACTTCCGCCGCGTGTAATCCTGTATAATAAATTGCACAGGATTTTTAATTTTCCCTTTCTTATGGTATTTATCTTTATTCAGCTAAATAAACTCTTTTTGTGTATGTTTCTTTTTGTACTTAAGGAGTAAACTCCAGTCGTGCGTCGGAGCTGATACACACTTTTTTTTTATTCCATGAGATATTTACTATACTTTATTTATAATACTAATGAGGTGCAGTTTGGAGTGATTTGAGCAGATATTATTAGAAAGAAAGAAATATATATTTATGCCACACACTACAGTTTGCAACACCTTACGTGTTAAAATGTTTAATGTATGAACGCGTCTTAAGTGCCTGTACTAAGGTCTACACGAATAAAACATTTTTGATTTTTGTTTTAAGGTGCTGCCACACACTATATAATTTATATTATTAAAGAATAGTATATTAATGCCGGGATTACGTTTGACATGTACAGCAGGTTATGCTGTAAAGCCAGGAAAAGCAGCGAAAGCAGTTAAAGACTCTGGCAGGGCTAAAAAGCATGCAGTTCTGATTTTCAGCTGAAACCCTATTCCAGGTGACACCACCAAATAACTAGTGAACTGTGAACATTCATTAATTTTATCTAGCTCGTAAGGTTTAGTCAGTATTTGCAAATCAGCGCCCGAAAATCAACAACAATGCTGCTTAGCGGCAGAAATAAGCATCGTGGTAGCACTTCCCCGGTGGTGAAGCGGTTATAGCGCAGTGGTTAGGAACTCGTCTTCACTTTAGGCGGGCCGAGTTCGAATCCCAGTACGCACCTCTAACTTTACTAAGATATGTGCGTTTTAAGTAATTAAAAATATCACTTGCTTCGACGGTGTAGAAAAACATCGTGAGGAAACCTGCATGACTGAGAGTCCTACATAATGTTCTTAAAGGTGTATGGTATATTTTATAAATTTAAAATGCATACAAAAATTTTCGGAACCGACAGGATTTGAACCTGCGACTCTCTGGCAATCGCGGCCTGAGCGCTTTCTCCAATTAAGCTACGGCTCTCCTACCGTCGATGCCGACACTAGCATATGCCTTGCACATCAGCCTTATAGCGACTCTAGCGTCATCTAGTGGGAAACGATCACTTTTTAAAAGGTCCATATTATAATGAGACACGTTTGAAACAAGAGACTGAAAATTTTTGTGTGCATTTTAAATTTATAAAATGGATAATTCCTCCAAGTGTAGGTAAAAACACTAATAAAAATTATAAAAAATATATTGTATATATCAGCGAACGAAAAAAGCAAGTCAACTAGATTCGTTTGCGGTACAGTTTATAAGCCCCTCCCACCACGGGATAGTTTCCGTTACGCTATTTTTGAGTACGAGAAATGCTTCTATGCTTTTTTCGTTCGCTAGTATATATCCACCAATCCGAACAGGGCCAGCGTGGTGGACTACTTCCTTAACCCCTTCTCATTGTGGGAGGAGACCTGGGTTCTGTGGCTCTGTAGTGGGCTGGCAATGGGTCAATATGATGAGTACTTCCCTAGCCGACCTCTGTCACAAAAAGCTCAACTACAATTAAATTTAAGTATTGCGGGAGGAATACTTACGTGAGTTGACTGTCGACTATGGAATGTCCAAACCTCATGGCAGCAGTGGCGAACTCTGCAGTCAGCGATGGGTTTATACTGGGATCATAAGCCAGAGCATAACCCGATGATGGTGTCAGACCGAACACTTGCATTGTTTTAGAACCTAAGATACAAAACTTACTTTAGTGTTTGAAGTATTTAAAAAAAAACTGTTTACATTACAAAACCGCGTAATATAACTCAAAACCACATCTAAATCATCATCTCGTGAAAGGCATGTACTCGCGGAATATTTAGTAATTTTTGGCATTCTGCAAGCAAATTTTATGTGCAATTTTAGCTGTACTTTAAAGTGCGTAATGGACAGCATAAATATGCAAATTCCGCATTTACCGTTGTTCAATAGGGGTTGTTACGTGACCTTCAAGGCCGTGTGGTTGCAGTGATAAAAATTATTCTATTCACATTACAAAAATGCGTAACTCAAACACTTATATATCTGATACTCGCGGAATAATTAGTAATTTTTCGTATTTTGCATACAAATATTTATGTGCAATTTTAAACTGTGCTTTAAAGTGCGTTATAATGGACAGCTTAAATATGCAAACTTTACATTTGCATTCGATCAATAGGGGATGCAGCGTGAGCAAATTCCTTGAAAGCCGTGTTGTTACAGGGATATCGGACCCAGGTGTTTTTCGACTCTTCTCCTATTTGAACCTCAATCGCACAGGAAGCTGGTTCTTAATCATAAGTCCAGACGTGTCACTATCGCTTATCAACATAAGTATATGTGGGCACGAGGGATATCACAAAAAACTACATGTTTCTCGGGAGCAAGTGAATATCAACCATATCCAGTAATTGATCAGATTAGTGAGTCCTTAAGTAACCATTGAACTGCCAAACTAACGAATAGAAGGCACTTAAAACGAAACAAACGCACAACTGGAATGATTTTCAGTGTCTGGGTGTTTATCTGTATTAGTGTTGCCCAAATTCAGTCTTGGTCTTGCAGTCTTGGTCTTGTTCTTGCGTTTTTGCAAGACCAAGACCAAGAACAAGACCGCGTATTTTTAGCAAGACCAAGACCAAGACTGACCGTGCAAGACTTGAGCAAGAACAAGACATAGCCTGCAAGACTCTTGCGTCTTGCAGCTAGGACTTAGCGCTATTTCACGGAGTAGTTAGGTGTAACAGTTCGGTGTATAGGTAGGTAGGTACGCTTAGGAATTCTATGAGACGCAAAAAACTATATCAAAGAATATGAAAAACTGGACCTATGCGCATTACGACTAATACCATAAACATAGCGAATAAAAAAATATCTATTAAAATCAAACTGAGTGCATGCATAGTTATGTTTTAACCATCGGCACTTTGATAATGCGGCATCAAAGGTTTTGTACTTACTTCTCAAAGAAATTTGCCGCTTTTCGGAAGTACATGGTTATGATACACGCGCCGGCGGCTTCTTTTGAAATCTAAAACAATCGTTGCCGCCGCGCCGAAATCATAACATTTGACACTATTCATGCAAAATAATTTCGAATTTTAAGAGTACCTACAGGTGTTCCAAAGAATAAATGAGTTTCAGAGTGCTTAGAATGAAAATGAATACATTATACTGATCACGCAAGTAGTATTATGATTAGGATAAAATGGTGAGGATAGGTAGTAGATGTCATAATAATTCATTCTAGTAAGTAATTATAATATTGATTACTTATATGGTTTTAAACTAATTACTTAGGTACTATTATTGTACATTTAGTCATTATATTTCTTAAGTTTTTACAAGTTGTTTTAGCAAATGTAAGCTTATAAATCATAAATGTTTATTAAGAAACAGTTACTTCCATGGAAAACGACATATAGGTCAGTTGATTTTTCGAATTTCTTATCAAATCTTCAGTTATTTATTAATCTGCTTGATCTTTACTATGGCTATGTTAATTCAAGCTCACAATGTTCCAATTCTAATACGTTTTTCTAAGATTTAAAGTAAACTTTAATAAATAGTAATAGACTAATAGGTAATTGCAAGACTTGCAAGACTCTTGCTGCAAGACCAAGACCAAGACCAAGACTGGGAGCGCAAGACCAAGACCAAGACCAAGACCAGGTGTATTGGCGCAAGACCAAGACCAAGACTGGCTAAGTCTCGTCTTGTTCTTGCATTTGGGCAACACTAATCTGTATATTTATAAGTTTCTTTGTGTATTATATTCATAGAAATATTCATCAGCTATCTTAGTTCCCATAACACAAGCTACGCTTACTTTGGGGCTAGGTGGCGATGCGTATAATGTCGTAGTATATTTGTTTATTTGTTTGTTTAAATCAATTTCACTCTATCTCTATCTATCTTTATATCTTAAGATAAAATTGGAATATAAACTTAATAACAAGCACACACACAATAATTTCTGCATTACAAATAAAATTATTCAAATTATTGCTTATCCGTAGCAGGGCCTGCTTTAGGCCATACGCGATGACGCACCGACGGACCAAAATATAAAAAAAGAACGATCCTCCGTGTTATCCGAAAATAAAAAAGAATAAAAGATTATCTAAAAATTAAGAACTGTTCCTGAACGGAACAACATTTATTTATATACCTAGCAACGAAGGAAGCCACTCATTATATATGATGTGCTGGAACTCTGCTAGCACAATTCTCCTGGCTTCCCAGAATATGGTGTCCTCATCCCACGCAGAGTTCAATCCAGCTAGGGTTCGAGCGATCCTGTTGTGTTCCCTAGTCCAAATTGTGTGGAGGACTGTTAGAGATATCACCTGGTTTCCGTGGTTATCCCCTGAAGACAAAAAAAAGCTTTTTCAAAACCAATCTCATTTCAATAATTATTCATCTTAAAGACAACATCTTTTCTCTTCACCGCACCGGTGTCAGAGCGAAATGTGCGTAGAGAGTACATTATAAAATATCTGTTTCATATGGAGTTATAATAAAGATTGTGCGAGTTTTAAATGGCAGCGTGCAGACTTTCCTGGGCTTTTCGGATTAGCTTAAGAATATTGCATGAAAATTAAATCTATTGTTATCTTAATATATATAAATCTCCTGTCACGATGTTTGTCCGCGATGGACTCCTAAACTACTGAACCGATTTTAAATTAAATTGGCACACCGTGAGCAGTCTGGTCCAACTTAAGAGATAGGATAGCTTAGATCTTTAAGTAAAGTCACAATTTTATTTTATTGCAAATTATTTGTCTATAATTAATTGACAGGCACATGTTATATGTATATACAACTATACTCATTTAAGGCTTAGCGATACTGAATACTTTAAAAACAAAATCAAACGCAGACGAAGTCGCGGGCAACAGCTAGTTTATTATAATTATTTTATCAACTCCCACTAAGCTTTTCAATGTATTGTTCTAATAGATCTGAGCGGTGATAGATGGTGGGACTTTGACTTTAGTTCGAATCCTAGCACACACACACACCGCCAACTTTTCCAAGGTATGTGCACTTTAAGATATTAGAATATAGCTTTCTTCAACGGTATAGGAAAATATGAGGAAACCTGCATGCCTGAGAGTTCTCCATAATTTTCTTTTAGACGGCCGAGTGGCGCAGTGGGCAGCGACCCTGCTTTCTGAGTCCAAGGTGTTGGGTTCGATTCCCACAAGTGGAAAATGTTTGTGTGATGAACATGAATGTTTTTCAGTGTCTGGGTGTTTATCTGTATATTATAAGTATTTATGTGCATTATATTCAAAAAAAATATTCATCAGCTATCTTAGTACCCATAACACAAGCTACGCTTACTTTGGGGCTAGATGACGACGTGTGTATTGTCGTAGAATATTTTTTTTATTTATTTAAATAAAAAAAAACAGAAACAAAAAAAAAGGTGTGTCTATTCCACCAATCCGCATTTGCCAGCGTGGTGAACTACGGTCATAACCCCGTCTCATTATTGGTGGAGACCCGTGCACTATCCGTTATGGGTTGTATGATGATGACGATGAGAGTTAATGGTACTTATATGATCGTTATAGCAGCAGCAGCAGTTAAAACCTGATTCAAAGCAAGCAGCTCCATCGTGTACATTCAAGCACTCCTTCCGATGAGTCAACGGAGGTAGTTCTCTGCCGTAGTCGTTGAACGTCGCCAGCAACCCTCCCGGTGCCCGTAGCCTAGCCAATTTCTCCGCCGAGCTGCCGTACAGATGAGACATGTCTGGGTAATGCGATGCGCCATTCATCTAGAATAAATTAAATGATCAAAACACAAAAAACCTTCTTGGTATAAAAAACCAAACTAATTTCTACCTTTTACTCATATTTTGGGTCAGTGCTTTTTCTTTAGTTTTTTGATAAATAAAAAAGGAGAATATTGGATATTGGATAAAAGCAGGCGTTACTTTGCGGAAATCCATGATACATTATCAAAATTAAGCTTAATTTGCTATACTCCGTGAAAAGCAGGAGAATCTGTGTGGTGTAATTTATAATTTCTTCAATCCTTATAGATGTTGACTTTACAATGAATAATTGTTAAGTAACAATTATTCATTGTAAAGTCCTGAGGATGCTCCGGTTTCGGAGCGAAACGTGCGTAGAGGGTATATTGCCGAAGATCTCTTTGGTGTGGAGTACAATTTTGATAATATAAAAAAGGAGAAGGTTCTCAATTCAGTTGTTTTTTTTTTATGTTAGTTAGCTTAGAACTCTGTCATTTATAAACCGATTTGAAAAAACCTTATTATGTCATCATCATAGGACGAGTGTCGAGTGGCGTAGTGTTAAGCGACCCTGCTTTCTGAGTCCAAGGTGGGTTTGATTCCCACATGTGGAAAATGTTTGTGTGATGAACATGGTTTTCAGTGACTGGGTGTTTATCTGTGTATTTATGTATATTATTCATTGAAATATTCATCAGTCATCTTAGTACCCATAACACAAGCTACGCTTATTTTGGGGCTAGATGGCGATGTATGTATTGTCGTCCTACAATGAGAAGGGTTAAAGGCGTAGTCCAACATGCCAGTGTTTGTCGGACTCCACATATTTTATTATTGTCTATACTGCCATTTAGATAATGACAGTTTTTAGCCAATACAAATTTGACAATTTAATGTATGTTCACAAAAATATATCTAAATTTAAGAGAAAATGTGACTGCAATAATTTGAACATTAAAAGCAAAAATAAACTTACAGTGCAATATACTAGACTACATAAAATAAGTAATTCATTTAAAAGAAATTGTATACAATTTTACAATAAATTACCATATTGGAGATGTCTCTGAAAAAGTTCAAAGTTTGTATTAAACTTAAGCTTATAGAAAAGTCCTATTATAGTATTAAGGACTACGTCAACGATAAAAATGCTTAGGTGTAAATTATTGCTCTAACCAGGTTACTTCTTTAATTAGTTTTTAAAGGACAATGTGAGATGGCGATAACAAAAAAAAATAACAACCGGCTAAGTTTGTTGTGGGCTTCTTCTTAGACCAGGGCGCGTTTGGGACCCTCAGTTTTAAGTTGACGAATTTATTTATCGCCATCAACTAACTCCTTTGTCATATTTTACATGTAATTTAAAGTGCCATCTATGTGCCTATTTGAATAAAGAAATATTTGACTTGACTATTGTGTAGTTCCGGTGGCCGTTCGTGGTCATCATCGTTAGTGTCAATAGGGCTAGTATGATTAGGATCAGTAGGTGTTCCAATATATTTAGGGAAAGGAAAATTAATGGGGCAAGTAAAAACAGAACCTAGAGGATCGAAGGGAATCCCTTAAAACGGCTGAATTCAGAGTACCTAAGGCTATGCATCGTGCAAGCAGTTAAAATAGCGCCTGGTTTCAAATGCATTGCAAAAACATTGGAATTATTTTTTGCAATTAATTACCAATGAATTAACATAAAAAATGAAACGAAGAATGCACGCTCCATTACTTAAAATCGCAGTACATATCTGTTGTTTTTATTGTTTTAGTAAGAATAATAATCATAATTGGGTTGAAACAATAAAATCGTCTTAATGTTGTAGTTTCTAGCCTAGTATACAAGTAAACATGTGTGAAAGTGTGGATGTTTGTTACTCAATCACGCAAAAACGGCTGAACAGATTAAGATGAAATTTGGCATGCATATAAACTTTGGCATAGAAAAGAACATAGGCTACCTTTAATCCCGATTTCCTTAATGGTTCCCTAGGGAAAATTGTAAATTGTTAACGAGCTAATCTTTAGAACCAATGCTGAAGTGCTCGCAGGCGAAATCGCGAGCAGAAGCTAGTAATATATAAATACGATGTTACCTGAGTAGCATAACCCACAGAACAGTCGAAGTCTGGAGCCAGCTGGGTCCGCACAAAGTTGATGCAGCGCTGGCTGAACTGGCCGTAGAACACGTCGCCTTCATCCAACACAATAGGGGCGCAGGCCCAATGTTGCTTCTCTGGAGGCAGGACATCTTCACCGTTGCTATCACAGCAGGATATAGGGCTTCCATTACCTAGTAATATCATATACTCTGTTACGCCAAAGTTGACACATAAATTAAGATTTTTTTTATTTATCATGCGTGCGTGCGTTTTTGTGTGTGTCCGGCTTTCGCCGTGGATAGTTACCACCCTACCGACAAAAACGTGCCGCTAAGCGATTTAGTGTTCCGGTGCGATGTCGCGTAGAAACCGATTAAGAGTATGACTACCATACTCCCTAACAGGTTAGCCCGCTACTATCTTAGACTGTATCATCACGTAAAGTGATTTGTGAACAACAGAATTAGCACTATTCAATGAACTAAGAATTCATACAGGTAAAATGGCTAGAAATTTATCATTGGAATAATTATTACAGAAACATAAAATATGCTAAATTGGTTTATATACCTGAGTAGGTACCGTAAATTGCAGATGTAAAACCTTATTCGGGTGAGAATAAGAGGGGCTTACCTAAGGTGAAGACCACACCAGTGCTGATATCGTGAGCTATGAACTGTCCGAACTGCATGAACAGTAGGTTGTGTGTGCGGCTGGGGTGACTGCCGTCCAGTATGAGGGCGCTGCTGACAGCTCGTGCTGACGCCAGCGGCACTCCATTCGCTGAAATTCTTATCGCCCAAATACCTATGTCAAAGTAAGGGTGATAACAATCAAGCATATCTTATATTTCTTTTGATTTTAATGCACCTGGCGTAAAGTTAACAGTAACAGTGCTTCACGTAAAGAATGCTCTGCAGATTTCTTAATTACGACCAACAATCCGCAGATTCAACGCCTATAAAGTTTCTTCTCTAGCAGAGACAAGGCCGACATTTGATGGCCGCCTGGCACAGTGGGTAGCGACCCTGCTTTCTGAGTCCAAGGCCGTGTGTATAACAATATTTGTGTGATGAACATGAACATTTTTCAGTATCTGGGTGGCTATTTTTATACAACGTGAAAAGGAGTTACGAAATAATTTTGAAGGATGGCTAAGTATATTTTATAAGGAATCACCCTGTAATTACATTAAATCAAAAGAAGCATATTTACTTTTCCATACAAACTAATTCAAAACATTCTAAGTGTTGACTATGACAACCCTATTGATGAAATACCGACACGCGCATAGTACCTACGCTACGCGACGCGCTACCTAATAAATTGAAAGGAGAAACTCGATTTTAATTTTGCATGTACACTATGG
This sequence comes from Pararge aegeria, assembly GCF_905163445.1. Lineage (NCBI taxonomy): Eukaryota > Metazoa > Arthropoda > Insecta > Lepidoptera > Nymphalidae > Pararge > Pararge aegeria. The sequence continues at coordinate 17,754,874 of NC_053189.1, forward strand.
TTTACTCAAAAACTATTATTTTCTTCTTTCATTAACGGTTGTCTGGAGGAGATAGCATAGAACGATAAGACAGCTTTTGCACATTTTTATTTTTCTTGTACTGTTTCCAATTATCCCTTAATTGTGAGCAATAAAGCATTAATCTATCTCTCTATTTTATGTCATCTGCCCGCTTCGTGCATAGCCTGTGCATAACTTCATGTCTATCATAGTAACAAGAAAAGAGAAGAGGGAAGAAGAAAATGTGATACCTATTTTCTTTGTTCCCACCCCAAGCCCCAATACCCTGGTTTTTAATTTAATGAAAACCACACTTTTTTTCTTCATTAATCACTAAAATTAAATTTGAAAATAACAAAAAAGAAATTGAGACCAAGTTTGAAATAAGAAAGAGTATGTTATACGAACAAAAAAAAGATATATTACCATCACTATAGGAAGGTGGTAGCAGTCTACCATAGCCAGTGTTAACAGCACCCCAGCTAGGATTTCCCTGATTATTGCAATTTCCATCGATGCTTCTATATCTACTGGGCGCGTGTGGGCACGAAGGCACTGGCGGGCAGTAAGGTCCTGGAATACAGTATTATTATATTTAAAAACAGTAAACTTAAAAAGAAGAATGGCATACAATTATTTATGGAGTTCATAAAATACGTGGATAATAAAATGATTGAGGGTTTTACACTAGTAAAAGATTTGGTTATTACAAACGTGCCACTGGAAGACACGAGTCTCCTACCACAATTAGGATTTAGGCCGTAGTCCACCACGCTGCTCAGTGCGATTTTGTAAACTTCAACCGTCTCCATAATGCTAGAAGAGTTCTCCATAGTGATATCTAAGAAGATAACATTATGGAGAACTCTTAGGTTTCCTCACGATGTTTTCCTTCACCGTTAGAGCAAGTGATATTTTAAGCACTTTAAAACGCACATAAGTAAGAAAAAGTATAGGTGGAATTCGATCACGGTCCCCCCAAATGTGAAGCCAAAGTAATAATCACTGGGCTGTCATCGCTCTTCCCACAGAGTTTTGCTTTGAAACAAGGAAAGGGGAAAAAGTTATCATCTGGACTCGAGCCAGAGTCTTCTGCTTTCGGGGACGGTTAACCCCACCTGAGCTATTATGACCTTGTAGAGGGTTTTATAATATACCACCGTATACTAATGGAATTTAAGCAGTTTTCTATGACCTAAAAACACGGATAAAACGACGTTTTCTAAAAATGAAATCTAGCTAAATCGATTTGTCGCCCCCAAAACCCATGTATACTAAATTTCAAGAAATTTGTTATAGTTGAATTCAGAGTATATATACAAAGGTACATAGGTGAGTTGTGCTTTATGTACAAGTACAAGAATACGTTTAAAGGTATATAGATGGATAGATTTAGCTGATGGCGGTGGTCAAAAATATACCTACTAGGAAAACATAAAGTTCTTGCGATAAACCTTGATCGATCACAAACGAGCTTCTTTCAACAGTAGACCGTTACTTCAAAATTTAAATTCACAACTCAAAATTCATTTAGACCTAGTTTAGAAGCATTATTGAAGGCCTAGTTTATAAGCACTTTTGAAACGTTAACTAAGTCTGTTTTTAGTGACTTAACCAAAGACTCTTCAAAAGAACTTTACTCACCATCCGTATGATCAGTGAATCCCATAGCCAAATCATCATCCGACAAAGCTTGTCTTGATTTCAACTCCTGCGCAGCAAAGATATTTAATAACGCACCTCGCCCTAACTTCTGCGCTCTTTTGTCGTAAGTTACCATAGACTGGAAATTGAAAAATAAATCTTTACTAAGCTAATATCCCACACGCATCTGTAGGCTTTTGATATTTTATTAATAAATTTTTAATTCGTATTTGTTTCGCGGAAAGAAAACACAGTACCCATTTTATTTTTATTCAGTGGTGGTTTGATTTATAGAAAACATCGCTTCCTCAAAGTTCTAAGAGGAAATTAGGGTGCAAGGTTCATCTACATGTATCTGTTTGTAAAGACAAAATTACAATTATTTATCAAAAAACTATTTTTATATCTTCTAAACGTCTTCACTGATTTTGATCTGACATTTCTATGCTGTTTTTTATTCCTGAAATGTACCCTTGGACGAGTGAAATAGGACTTGAAAGCTTAGGTAATGGGTTCCTTTTAGGGCTTACGGCTTACTATTTGCTATGAAAATTCCTCTCAAGTCTTATAAAGGTAAAGGGGGGTTGGAAGATTTTCTGAACTTATCATGGTTTTGAAGTTACGAGTAAGTAATTAAAGTTAAAGCGTTTTTTCTCTAGAGGGTTAATAAATAAAGTCTAGAATCTAGCCTGCAGACCAAGCGATAAAAGATCGTATTGGCAAATGTATGTATTAAGCAGTAAAAACTGTAGCAACTGTACGCAGACCGGGACGATGTGTACCATAAACTAAACAAAAACAATAAATCAGATAGTATATAGAACTATTCTTTACCAAATGATGCCCATAACTGGGTGAAGTGGCATTAACGACAGCGTAATGCTCATTCTGCAACCCTTCAGCGTGTCCCAACCACTGTTTCAGCTTCTGTCGCGACTGATTGTGAGCGGCCTTGACGTCTTCCACGTTGATTGACGATCGGAACTTGCGGTCAGACTCCGCTGCAATGTGAGGCCAGTAAGGTAAAATTAATAGGACAAAAAAGCTCAAGAGAGAGATATAAGCAGGCGATACTTTCCAGAATTCCATGATAAATTCAAAATTTCTTTATTCATGTAGGCCTATAACAAGCACTTATGAAGCGTTCATATTTACATAATTCTAAGGGGGTGGTGGTTTCGTTCACCAACTTAAACCCAAAGCTACGAGGGTTCCACACGCGCCCCGGTTTAAGAAGAACCCACAAAAAACATAGGCGGGTAAAATCTATATGAAAATTAAGCTTCATTTCCTAAACTCCGCGAAAAGCAGGAATATCTGTATGGTGTAATTTATAATTTCTTTCCCTATATTATCATCAGCATTATCCCATTACAGGGACAATTTAAATCACAGATACTCTTTCCAGTGAGAAGAGTTTAGGTCGTAGTCCACCACGCTGCGCCAGAGCGGATTAGAAAACTTCACACGCCTTTGAGAACTCTCAGTTTTCCTCACTAAGTTTTCCTCCAGTTAAAGTCATGGATATTTAAATAAAATGAATAAGTAAATAAATATACTAAGACAATACATACATCGCCACCTAGCCCCAAAGTAAGTGTTGCTTGTGTTATGGGTACTAATGACTGATGAATATAAAATATATGTATAAACAACCTGAAAACACATGAATGTTTTTCAGTGTCTGAAAAACATTCATCCTCCAGTTGTAGGAATCGAACCCACGGCCTTGGGCTCATAAAGAAGGGTCGCTGAAAACTGCGCCAATCGACCGTCAAATTATTTGCTTTCCGGTACGATGTTACATAGAAACCGTTTAGGAATAGGGTTTAAAACGACTGTCATAGGGGTATCACAGTTGCTTCAATCCAATCAGGTTAGCCCGCTACCGTCTTAGTCTGCATAAGCTCTTACTGTTACTAGCTGTATGAATGAATGAATACACTTTGTACACAGAAGAAAAAAAGTAGTTACAGAGATATAAATACAGTCAGTCAGTCAAATCTAGTCGGCAAACTCGATGTAGGGCAAAAGTGCGTTGCTTTTTTCCTTGATTTGGCTAGGGCTTTCGACACCGTCTCTATTCCTATCTTGATTGCTAAGTTGCACTCTCTTGGTATTCGGGGGAACCAACTTTAACTCTTTGAGAGTTATCTGACAGGTAGAACCCAATATGTAAAAATTTAATCTTACACAAGCTCAGAACTATCATTAACCCATGGCGTTCCCCAGGGCAGTATTCTCGACTCGAGCTTATTCTTGGTCTATATAAACGACCTTTGTGATCTTCGTCTCGACCAAGGCATGATATTTTCGTATTGGGACGATACAGCTCTCGTATTTTCCATTCACACTTGGTCTGAAACCTATTGCCTTGCACAAAAAGGCTTTGATACTGTTAGGGAATGGCTTAACAATAATTTATTAACATTAAATACCTCTAAAACTAAACTTCTAAATTTATCGATTCGTAATTCTACACTGCCTGCAGACACATCTTTATTAAATTTATTTATTAAACAGCCTCTTTCCGATAATAGTAGCTTAACTGATCGCACTCCTCAATACATTGAAATAGTCACTTCCATAAGGTACCTCGGCATAGTGATTGACTGTAACCTCACATTCAAAAAACATATTGAACATCTATCTAGTCGAGTTCGTAAGCTTATTTACATATTTAAGCAGCTACGACACTCAGCGGAACCTGAAATTATGAACATGGTGTATATAGCACTATGTCAATCTATACTTGGCTATTGTATATCCGTCTGGGGTAGTGCAGCAAACACATACTTTATACAGATTGAACGAGCACAAAGAGCAGTTCTTAAGGTGTGCTGTTTTAAGCCCCGCCTGTATCCTACCGAAATGTTATACGAATACTGTCAAGTCCTTACTGTCCGGCAACTATTCATTTTAGCAACCACACTAAAGCAGCACTCACTTACGCACTTCAATCATGAATGCACCCGCAGAAAGCCCAAATTAGCTACTCTCACAAAGCTCAAAACCGCGTTTAGTCGTAGATTTTTTGTATTTCTTGGACCCTACCTTTATAACAAGTTACATCATGCCCTTTCTCTGCACACTCTGAGTACTTATAATTATAAAAGCAATCTTAAAAAGTGGCTTCTTAAACAAAATTACGCAGTAACGGAAAATTTTTTGGAGATTCTAGTATAATTTATTGGGTGAATTGAAAATCGTTTTTACCAATTTATCATAGTTACATTTACGCACGCACCACCACGCCCACGAGTACTTGGGCATACAAGTGATCTTAATTTCTAGTAGTAAGCTATGTCATCGAGCGGGTTAGCCCTGTTTTCCGAGACACAGTCTCAACTAGTTCGGAGAACAGGTACACTTTTTATCTGTGCAAAATAAAACAAAATTTGTATATATGTTATGTGTTATGTTTAAGTACTTTTGATTCTGTTTTGTTATTCTTTATGACAATAAAGCATTTTTCATTTTTCATATCAAGAGAGTACAATTTGGTGGCCTTATCGCTACAAAGCGATTTCTTCCAGGCAACCAATGGCGTAAAAGGAAAAAAAAACACTAGCTGTACTTAAGTAAGTACGTGCATGTTTTATTTCTGTGAAACAGCACACACGTGTAAGTGACACAGTGGTTCCGGGAGCGAAGCCGGACGTGCGATGGACACTAGACGTGGGGCACGCTGCCTGCGTGTCGTGGTCAAGTTGCGCATGGACGCACACCACTGTGTATAAGCTCCAATTGGGAGGGTTTGCCCACAATCACGCTGGGCAGACGGGTTGGTGGTCGCAGTCGATGTAGTTACACAAAAATTCAAAATTCATTTAATTCAAGTAGGCCTAATTTATAAACACTTTTGAAGTCAAGTCATTCTGTTTGTAGTGACTCTACCACCGGTTCGGAAGGCAGATTCCACTGAGAAGAGCCGGAAAGAAACGCGATGGTTTTTGTGGTGGTGGAACACCGTCGATGTACTAACTACTACAGTTTAACAGAGGACTGCTGCTCGGACTCCGAGCAATCTAACGGCGTCGTCAATATAAGACGACGCCGTTAGATTGAATGACGGACGATTGGCGCAGTTTGGTGCGACCCTTCTTTCTGAGTCTATGGATATGGGTTCCACTCCCACTACTGGAAAATGTTTGTGTTATGAGCATGAATGTTTTTTTCAGTGCCTGGGTGTCTATATATGTATATTCTAATATATATTTAATTACGTATATTATTCATCATATATTCATCAGTCATTTAAGTATCCATAACACAAGCTACGCTTACTCTGGGGCTTGATGGCGAATGGCGATGTGTGTATTGTCATAGTATATTTTATTTATTATTCCCTCTGTCGCCTCCAGTGACGCTGCTGGCGAGTAAGGGAGAGATGGTGAGAACTGTATTCTGATCCGTCACCACAGCTACCACCTAAGTTCTTGAACCCAGTGATTGTAAAAACCTAACTCTATGCTTTATGTATCAGTGGATGCATTCGATTACGTAGGTACCTGCATGACTTCTTCCCGTGAAACAGCACACACCAACTCGCATTCCATCTAAGTGGCACTGCGGGTTCCGGGAGCCAGGCCGGACGTGCGCTGGACACTGGACGTGGGGCACGCAGACACCGTGTCGTGGACACACTGCGCATGGACGCTCTGTACTGTGTATATGTTCTGAAATACAAGTATTTTTATTATGTTTTACATTAGGGATAGAACCACCTAACTTGTCGATCTACTGATTAGCTTTTTAAACTTCTGCTCACGAGATGAGATGCTCGGGTATGAAGTTTTTCAGACACAGGTAGACAGAAGTACCATAGGTGGAATGATGACAATAAAACGGGGCAGGAACAGTTTGGAAGAGGAAAGCAACGGATATATCTCTGTGGAGAACACTTTGGGAGGCCTATGATGGAGAGTAATTCTATCAAATGACCGGTGTCTATTATAAAACGTAATTTTTACAAAAACAGATTTTACTTTGGAAATACCAAGTAGAAATTATTTATAAGAATGTTAATAAAGGCTTATTATTGCACGCCTCATAAGCGAAGCGTTGAGGTTGTGCTCTACTCTCGACATTTCAAAAAAAGCAGTTTTCTCGAAACTGAAATTGATTTTTTGTTATTTATATTGCACTTACAGGTTAATTTGAGTACACAAAAAAAATGAGATTATGAGGCGTGCACTTTTGGATTTTCCAAATTTTTTTAATTTTATTGAGGTTTTTCTGCATATTGGGCTCAGTAGAAGTAAAGGAGTATCTAGCCATGGTCGTACTTAGTACTAAAGTAGATTTTTTTTTTTAATAACTGATGGACCAAGAACCAGAAGCAATCAACTAACCAGATGGAAACGTACAAGTCCTACAAAGTGCTGAAACTTGTCCTTCAACCCAAGGCGTAGGAAGAAAGGAAGAAAAAAAAAAATTTTTTTACATTGCACGACACATTTCAATATAAACGTCACCATGTATGTTAAGTGTGGAATAATCTAGAAAAAGATGCCAGCTCAGCATTGTGTTAAATGCGCCATTGGGAGCATACAGCGCTGAAGTTTATATACATAACAAAAGACAACAAACAAAATAAGGAATAGAAATACAGCAATAAAATTAATACTACCAAAGTTACTAAATAACCCCACAAGTATAATAATAACAATATAAAACTAACATATAATCATATAAACTAAAACATGAAAAACGCACATACCTATATGTATAAATTTTTAAGATGTAAAAGGTAGATATATAATATATACGAACAACATCAATATACAATGTGTAAATGAAAATAGAAATAATACTTCACATGCGTTAGAGGTACTGTACTGTATGATGTAATTTGGTTTACATTATGCAGATGATGATTTCTAACAGGTTAGCCCGCTACCCTTTAGAACTGAGATTGCAGCTAACGGCTAACGTATAGTGAAACAAAAAATACCATAGATTTACTTTTGATTATAATTAATTAATTATTTACAAAACACAACTGTGGTTAAAATATATTTATAAGTTTCTTTAATTTATATTAAAACATATAGGTGTGGAAGAATGAAACATGTTGTTGGCTTGAGAACTTATTTCCATATTAAACTGGATATACAGAATTAAGATCGAACAGAAACCGTGCAGGTGACTTATAAGGATTGAAGCATCTAAAACCACTCCACATTAGAATGGTTTCTCGAACAATTAAGCTTGATATGCTATAGTCCGCGAAAAGCAGGAGAATCTGTATGGTGTAATTTACAAAGTAGAACTCCAATTATCCGAACTCCGACTATCCGAATCGCCGATTATCCGAATCACAAAAAAAAACGGTTGAAGAAACGAACGGCTGCCCGAAAACGGTTGAAGACCGCAAAACAGCTTACATTGACGGAGATGTTTAAAAAACAATGATTTTTATTTCTAAACTTGTTCATAAGTACATTTTATTTATATTTAAAACATGTGAAAATTTCATGTTTCTTTCATTTAATTCAATAAAAAAATAGTGCAATATCAAAACGTAGCTTTTTTTATTTTTTTTTATTTTTTATTTTTTTATTTTTTTTTATTTTTTTTTTATTTAGCTCTCCAATGGCAATTTTTTTTTAAAAAATCCGATTATCCGAATATTTGATTATCCGAATGGGTCCCGGTCCCCATTAATTCGGATAATTGGAGTTCTACTGTACTTCAATCCTTATACTCCACACCAAACAGATTTTCGGCAATGTTCCCTCTACGCCCGTTTCGCTCCGAAACCAGAGCATCCTCAGGAGATGTTAACTTTACAATGAATAATCATTGTAAAGTCAACATCCTGACTATAGAAAATTAACCTTAATTTTCATAATATATCATGGATTTCCGCAAAGTATACTGCTTCTATCCAATATCGAGCAAACGGTTTGTCACTCCATACCATTTAGCAGTTGACAATAATTATTTTACCTCTAATGTTTTAAGCGCTCACCACAAAATATAAAAATGGGTAAAAGTTTGTGAGGGCGTTTTCACTGTTTTTGGACACAATGCACTGCATACAATAATGGCAGAATGAGGATTCTGTATGTTTTTAATTCAATGACTGGATAGACTTCTTTAATATGATAATAAGCTATATGAATTTGTAAAATTATTAGTGTACTCACCTTTTTCATCGTGTATCCCATAATGACCCCCTAAAGCCATACCATGTGGTTCACTTAAAACACTTTTTATTGGATACAGAACCACTATATAAATAAGAATATGATATTGAAACCTCACAAAATTCATATTGTAAACTAAGGCGTTGCTTTAATTTTGAAAAAAAAACTATTCAATCGTAATTCGAGTGTTTTTCGTTCACATATTGATTGTACCAGTGTTAATGATTGGACTTGAAGTGTAAATGGCCGACAAATTATTGAGCCAGTATTAATAAAGAAATAGGTGGGTAGTTAAACATAACTTTTGAATTTGGAATTTAAAACCTACGATTCCTACGAAACTTCACATTAAAATTATTGTTCAAATAATATAAATTTGTTTGAATGAATGAAGGCTTTTACTGAACACCACAAAAAGTACATAAAAAAAGAAAAGTATAACAAAACAACGTAAAAAATTTGGCGACTTTATCGCTTCATAGCGATTTCTTCCAGGCAACCAATGAAAAATTTATATGGAGCTGTGTGACCTAGTTAATATATAGCCCACCTTTTGTATTTCTATTCTTCTTTTTTTTCTTCAACTTGTGGTGTGCAAATAAAGAGCATAAATAAAATAAAAAAATAATATCAAAAACATTTAGGTGAGACCACCAACTTGCCTTGAAGAAGCATGGTGGGTCTTAGTCGCCTCCTTGCTTGTGGAACACTTCTTGATAATAATAATAAAAATGAATCATGTCGACCTCAATGGGGCAGTGGTGAGCATAAGCTGTTATTTATTTATTTATTTATGTATATCCTTAGTATACTACAGCTAGCCAAAAAGTATACTAAGTCAGTTACAGAAGTACATTACAAAAATATAACTTTTTTTTGTTTGTATATAATTTAGGAACTTAGCTAAACTTCTATTAAATATGTCAATTTATAGGTGCTGAGCTGAGATATTATTAAGAAACGAGAGTGAGTACGTAACGAATCGAGTGAAAATAGTGGTAATCTTTCCCTGCAAGTTCGTACCGTTTTACCCGAGCATTTTCCAAGTGCATCTGGATTGTCAACCTTATTGCTAAGGAGTTAGAAGTAGTGTAAGGGACCGGCTCTCCTAAGCTTTTGTTCCAAAGTATCCAAACCCACCATACCTGCTACAAATAATGACGGGTGGATAGGGATTGTATCCATACATTTTTTTAAACAAATTCCGAGCAAATTTGCGTTAGACTTTTTCAATAGCAAGTGTGAAATTTGCATTGAGTGGGCTCCAAACTGCCGAATTGTATTCTAACTTACTACGTACATAGGCGTTATATAAGGTTAGTAGTAGGTACATTAGGACCCGTAAATCGCTTACCTTGGCATATAATAAACCCTAATAGTTTATGTGCTTCTTTACACATCCTATTGATATTGGTTAGAGATTACGAGTTCGATTCCCGGCAGGGAATTTATAATTTTTGAAAATTTTTTTCAGTCTGGTTTGCTTTAGCCGTGGCTAGTTGACATCCTACTGACAGAAACTAGCCGCTAAGTGATTTAGCGTTCCGGTACGATGTCGTTGTTAAACCGACTTAGGGACATGTATTCCTTTTTCTCAACGGCTTCGCTTACTATAAACGCCATAAGTCAAAGCCAAAATCAAATAATTCTTTATGTTTTTTTTTATTACCTTTAATAGACTACCGATTTCATCACAATCTCACTTATATAGAACACTCTTGCCCAGAACTCCTAGAGTCGCCTCGTTATTATTTTCCAAGTAGTATATTATTACTGCTCATTTTTATTTTATGATGTATATACCAAACTTATTTAAACTTATTAAAAAAAAAAAAGAGTTACTTATATTAAATGTGAATTAAAATTAAGGAATAAGTAAATTAATAAATAATGTATTACAATGTAATACTAATCTTAAGAGAATTTTTTAATAATGGTAGTAGAATGGCTTTTTTATGTTATTTTATTTTTTTACTAGCTGTTGCCCGCGACTTCGCCCGCTTTTGTTTTTGTTTTTCGAAAGACATGTGCCTCATAAATGTGGCAGCACTTTATGTATTAAGGATAGCAAAGCCTGGTGTAAAATCGTCAAACATTTTCGTCCCCTCTCCCAAGAGAACTGAGCTTAAATTCGGGATAAAATTACTTCTTATACCTTCAGGAATATATGTACAAAGTTTCGTGATGATCGGTTTATTAGTTTTTGCATGAAAGCGTAACAAACAAACTTACATTCATGTTTATAATATTAGTAGGGATACCAAACAGTTTATCCAGCTACCATCTTATACTGCATCATTCCTTATCACCAAGTGATATTGCATAAAAAGTGACAATATGGAAATTCCGTATTAAATCAGAATTGAAATTGATTGCATCATCGTTTTCATGAGATCATTATCAGCATTTACTTATATTTAGATATAGGTAAATAAGTTTGAACGTCATTCAGTAGGGAAAGGTAAACTATATAACAAAGAAACAAGAGCCATAGACAAATAACTTATTTGTTTATTACTTATAAACCTTATCTAGATTTTTCTATGTACAATAGCATACACACTCGCGTAATGAACGTTGGATCACAGAATATTGTTAGATTCCAATCCAACAATGGCATCGAGTAGGTACATATTTATTTATGTATATTATAGTTAATCACTACAGTGATTAAGATAATAACTAAATTGATAGAAAATTGTTACACAGGTTCATGATTGCATCTCGCTTTCCTCTTAATAGAAAACTCCGAAGATGGAGTACTTTTGACGTCAGCATTTTATGTATTCCTTCACGACCCTGACGATCAAATGACTACTGACAGTGCTATCAGAACACACCATGAAACTCTGCACAGCGTCTTTGCCGGCGAAGACGAGGTCCCCGACTTCTGACGTCATCCGGACGTGGGCTCGCACCACGTGCGGACTAATCACCGCCCGTAACCCTTTCACTCCAATCGTCGCCTGAGCCGAGGTTCAGCCTCACATGAGGCGCCCTCAGTTCGACGATCCCTTCGCTTCTTCGAGCCCTAAGGTTCAAACTCTTTCTGGCAGAGCTCCATTCCGAAACACGCTAACAAGGCCGCGTTACGCTGTTAAAATCATTAGAGTTAATCAGCTACACACAATCCGAAGAAAAAATGTATTCCAAATATATTAAATGAATATACTAAGATCTAAACATCGCGATCTAGTCCCAGTAGCTTGTGTTTTGGGTCCAGAGATGACTGATAAATATTTTTATGCATAATATACATAAATACTTATGATATACAATGTAACTGAAAGGCACTGAAAAACACATCTCACTGACATCAGTAATTTGATATTAAAGAAGAAGACAAAATATTGCGCACTGACACAACCGATTTACAGGTGAGGTGAATATTTTATTTTATTATACACTACAAAAGACTGATAAAGAAATTGTTAACTTATAGGATATATAGTTGGATTTTTAGAAGGAATCTAGCTGGATTTCTATAATTTTGTAGCCTCCACAGGATCCTGCTTCTTCAGCTTGATTTCACCCGGCAGAAGAAAAGCGATTAAGCCACCAACTGTAACGAGAAAAAAACAACATGAAACACTCATAATTTGCTGTCAAAGGTAACAACTGAGAAGTATGCGTGATGACCTTAAGACCGATTCTGCATCTCAGTTGGCATCAAATTTAGCTAATAACTGTGGAAAAATGCCACAAAATAACCTGTTTAATTGTTATGTCGCAATAGCAGTGTTATTTCATAGTTCATTAAACAGCGCCTTTCAATTTACAGAGCGTGAAAAATACTGCATAGGTATTCCTACGTTATGCCAAATTTATTTATAAGGCACTTAATGTATTAAAAATATCTAAATGTAATTTGGATCCTTTCATTTTAACTTTGTCGAATTAAGTCCTCGAACAAGATATAAATTTCCATGTTCGCAATTTAAAAAGATCAAATAAAGTAAAACAAATGTATGTTCACAAAAATATATCTAAACTTAAGAGAAAATGTGACTGCAATAATTTGAACATTAGAAGCAAAAATAAACTTGCAGTGCAATATACTAGACTACATAAAATAAGTAATTCATTTAAAGGAAATTGTATACAATTTTACAATAAATTACCAGTTGATATATTGGAGATGACTCTCAAAAAGGTCAAAGTTTGTATTAAACGTAAGCTTATAGAAAAGTCCTATTATAGTATTAAGGACTACGTCAACGATAAAAATGCTTAGGTGTAAATTATTGCTCTAACCAGGTTTAATAGTTTTTAAAGGACAATGTGACATGGTGATAACAAAAAAAAAAATAACAACCGGCTAAGTTTGTTGTGGGCTTCTTCTTAGACCAGGGCGCGTTTGGAACCCTCGTAGCTTTAGTTTTAAGTTGACGAATTTATTTATCGCCATCAACACACTCCTATGTCGTATTTTACATGTAATGTACGCATCAAAAGTGTCATCTATGTGCCTATTTGAATGAAGAAATATTTGACTTTGACTTTAAAATAAAGGCAAAAAGTAATTAAAAAGAACAAGAAGTTTCCGGAATTGAGAAAAACCGCTTCTTTTGGAACTCTGTTCAAAAACACTTAGAATAAGAAGGGTGTAGGCAATATTACATTCTGGCCAACTGCGTATTGCTAGACTTCTCACGCCTTTGGGAACATTATGGAGAACTCTCAGGCATGCAGGTTCCCTCGCAAAGTTTTCCTTCGCCGTTGCAACTGAGCAACTGATTTTATAATAGCTTAAATTAATAAAGCACATAGCTTCCCCCCCCACCCCGCCTGAAAGTGTTCCGACGCCCTAACCCCACACACACACACATTATTACCACTTTCACCAAGAAAATTACCCTAAAAATTGTCGGACAGTTACCAAAAGTAAGTCCTCCGAAGGTATAGAAGGCGAGTTCACAGTTGCTGACCAGCATGTTCTTGAGGATGTTGATTCCCAAGAAAGAACTGCCTCGTCCCACCATGAGAGTCATGCACACCGCCATCGCCCTGTAAGTAACCAAATACTAAATAGTCGAGCATATATCCATACTAATAATATAAATAAATAAAAATAAATAAATAAATATACTAAGACAATACACACATCACCATCTCAAAGTAAGCGTAGCTTGTGTTATGGGTACTAAGATAGCTGATGAATATTTTTTTATGAATATAATGAAAGACACTGAAAAACATTCATGTTCATCACACAAAAATTTTCCAGTTGTGGAAAACGAACCCACGATCTTGGACTCAGAAAGCAGGGTCGCTGCCCACTGCGCCACTTGACCGTCAAAAATGCAAAAGTATGTCGGATTCTTTACTCTTTTTTTTTTGTTCCACGACAAGCTAGCCCTTACTGCAATCTCACCAGCACGGCTAGCATGGGCAGGACACAACTATCTCCCCGGGGAAGGATAAAAAATTATCTTCTCCTACAGCTTTACCAGATCGTTGGCGCACAAGTGGCAATGACATCCAAAAATAAACGTAATTATAAACGGGAGTAATCTCCAATTCCATGTTGTGGCAGGTGGACACGTTAAACTGGTGGCAGGAGGCGCAGATATGCGCATCTTATGCCACCCCCGTAGACACCATTACCCGTATCTTCGACGAGCGCCAAAGTCGCATGCGACCGCGATCCTTTGCCGCCTCAACTTGGGCGCAGGTGGCTCCGCTGGGTTTTAGTGGGTATTCTGGCTGATGCTTTACCAGCCAGCGTGTCCCACATACCCTGCTGGAGGCTGCACAGTTTTGACTGCACAGCCTCCGGCTGGATGCCTAGACACGTTAATCATATCCTTTGTCAGTGGATATATTAGAATAGTAGAATAGTTCGAAAATCCTCTAACTTTACTAAGTTATGTGTGTATTTTTATTCTTATTATATAAACTGTTATAAGCGCAAATAAAATATCACTTGCTTCAAACGTGAAGGAAAACATCGTGAGGAAACCTGCATCCCTGAGAGTTCCCAGTAAAACCCCCTAACGCACATAACTCAGTAAAATTACAGCTGCGTGCTGGGATTCGAACCCCCCTGAAAGTGAAGTCAAAGTCCTACCCACTGGGTTAGCACCGCTCTCATTATGTTTTTATACATTTAATTATAAATAAAAAATTAAATTAACTTAATGATATTAAGACATTCCTTACCCGACCCCGGGATGAGAGCAGAAGAGAGACATTCAGTAGAAAGAAACTTCCTTTGCTGTTCATACATGCTACTATTTCTATACGTACTTGACATAAGTTGGGAAGATATCAACAGTGAATGTCGACAGCATACCGAAGTTGAGCATGCCTGAGGTGAAAATGATCAAACACACGGTACTCGCGATCCAGGAGTCTACCACTGCAACGCAAATCCCGGCTAAACCGGATACCAACTGCAAGAAACAATTAATATTTTTTTTTTGACGACCTCCTTGGCGCACTCGTGAGCGACCGACCGACCGATTCCCAGCAAAAAACAAAAAAGTGAGCACGACAAAAATTGCGTTATACTGTTTTAAATTTTATATTATACTAGCTGTTGCCCGCGACTTCGTCTACGTTTGATTTTGTTTGTATTGATGTTGATGAAAAAAAATTAAAGTATTCAGTATCGCTAAGCCTTAAATGAGGGATTTGCTGTTGTGCGCTGCGGAGTTCTGCCCTCTTTCTCAAACCAAATTTATCAGATCTACACAATGTGGGGGCAAAATTAAACACTTATTATAACATCTATAATACAAAAATAATTATTTAAATCGGTTATAATTTGTCGGAGTTATGGTGTAGATTCATCAAACACTTTCATCCCATCTCCCGAAGGAACCGAGCTTAATGTCGGGATAAAAAGTATACTATATTACTTCTTACACTTCCATGAATATGTGTACAAAGTTTCATGAGGATCGGTTAAGTAGTTTTTGCGTGAAAGTGTAACAAACAAACTTACATTCACATTTATAATTATAATATTAGTAGGGATATAAAGGAGATACACTGCTTTGATATATGAAGTAGATGTATGTTTTTATGCTACAAAAGTACTTAAATCGTGTTTTGACCCCCAAGAAGAACTAACTTAAGGTCTTAAAAATATTTTTTTTTTTTCAAGAACAAATATGTCACCATTTAAAAGATACTGTGCTTTGAAAACCCCTGTTTAAGCACATTTTTTCTAACACTGACACAGCATTGCGCCAATGCTGCTTAGCAGCAGAAATAGGCATGGTGGTAGTACTCCCTGGACGAGCTCTGTCACTAAAACCTCTTTTACAACTAAAAACGGTATAATTCATAATTTCGTTATTCTTTATACTCCACAACAAATAGATCTCTGGCAATATACTCTGTACGAACGTTTCGCCCCAACACCGGAGCATCCTCAGAAGATTTTAAATTTACTATAAATATAAGTTGCATCCTCAGGAGATGTTTACTTTACAATGAATAATGGTTACATCCTCAGGTGATGTTGACTTTACAATTAATAATGGTTAAGACAACATCTACTGAGGAGAAAAAAGACCTACCAGGCTTGCAGAATAGAACGAAGGCCTATTACGCTAATCTTGTAGGTCTTTTGATATAAACCCTACCTGTATGCCAATAAGCATGTTTTTTCTACCAACGCAGTTGATCACACTGCTGAGCAAAACGTTGAGAGAAGCTATTATGATACTGATCACAAACACTGTGATCATCGCGAACTTGTTGAGACTGCAATCGTTGTTCTGAAACAAATTAAAAATACATTTTGAGATGCAACTTTAATGTTAGCCCATCAAAGCTCAGTTTGCAATGAAAATAAAATTACTTGAAATTAATCACTGAACGGATGTACGGATGTTTGTCACTCAATTACGTCAAAACGGCTCAACAAACAGACACGCCCTTGTGATAACTTTGTTTTTGTTTTCAGAAGAGCAAGAGATCCAAATGGTTTTTTTGCATCGATACAGTTCAGGGGACCGAGAGTTATAGGATAACAATAAATCAAAAATCAGAACGTTATCACTGGTAACAATTAGTTACATTCGTTTATTAACTTTTTAAAGGATTTTAGAGCATAGACGCAACATGCTGCTCTGTGGGCTTTAACGATTACTTTCACATATATGTGATAGGATCAAGGCCAAACAGTGGCTTGCATAGAGGATTTTACGTACAAGTACGAGTTATAAATACTTAAAGGTAGGATTTTTATAACTATCAAAATGCCTATCCTTAAGTATTTTACAACTCTTACTGGTGATTTTCATCATTTTATATCATCTGCATACCCTGTGCATACCTTCGATGCACGCCACTGAGGCCAAGGCTTACTTTAAAATCTGTAAATTTATCTCTCAATGACTCTCTCGGACCCATTATGTAGATCGCACCCACCATCCCGCATTGAAGCAGCATGTTGCGTCTGTGCTCTAAAACCTTCTCTCCTATAAAGATGGCCGTGCCCAGCAATGCGACGTTAATAATGACGTATTTGTGTCTATAATCCTTAACAGCTTCTAAAATACACAATCAATTGTTTTTTTTAATTTTGTAACTGTTTAACCTATAATGGGTACAGCGGTGATAGCGCAGTAGGTAAAACTGCGGTTTCCCTTTCGGAGTGACCGAGTTTGATCCCCGGCATGTAACTTTCTGATAGTTAAGTGCATTTTTAAGCAATTAAATATCCATTGATTTAACGGTAAAGGAAAACTTCGTGAAGTAACTTGCTTGCTTGAGAGTTCTCCATAATATTTCCAAAGGCATGTTAAGTCTACCAATCATAATTAAGGTATTATATGTCTGGCATAATGTCGAATAGCCAATGGCCAGCGTGGTGAACTGCAGCCTAACCCCTTCTCATTCTGAGAGGAGATCCGTGCCCTGTAGTGGGCCCGGAATGGGTTGATTGCCAGTAATGGGTTGATAGCCGGTAATAGGTTGATAGCCGGTAATAGGTTGATAGCCGGTAGTGGGTTGATAGGCGGTAATGGGTTGATTGCCGGTAATAGGTTGAAAGCCCGTAATGGGTTGATAGCCGGTAATGAATAATAATGGTTTGCCTATCAAGGAAATAAAAATATTATATTTCGAAATCACTGTTCTAAATATAGCTGATATAATACATAATATTCCATATCATTGAATTTATTACGTATGGCAAATTTTAAGATAAACATGTGATGCTGTAACACATTATCTGTAAGATATTATATAAATGCATTGTACTTATTTATTAAGTTTATGGTTATCTTTGAGAACAAATATAATAAGAGTTTAAACGACTTTGAAATATTTATGAATAGGTTTATAGAAGATAAACAGAGACGTTAATTTTATCAAGAAACAAATTATTGATAGATTGGAACTGTTTTGTTCCAACTACAGAAAAATATATGGAAAAAGGTAAATTTTATATCAAAAATGTTTCGTCCATTGGAAGTATTGAGATCAAAACGAGCTTGTTGTCTTTACGCAATAGAAAGTAAGTACTTTTACAAGATCGCATTCCACACCTTTGTACAACACAACCTTGCATATTTTGTTCATCCTTTTTTTTGTGTACCACTACAGGTGGGACTTCTTACCCAAAGCCTCGCAAGTGTGAAAATAAACGTCGCAATATGAAACGCGTATGTAAAACACAACTAAGCATACTTGATACATAATCTACTATTGTGTTTGTGTTGTACCATACATGTAAATTTTTGAATCTCAGAAATGGTTTAACATAAGACATTTTAAACTATCCAAGCAGTTGTATTTATCAATATATTATAACATAGGTCTTCTAATAATTTTAAATGACAATGTGAGATGGTGATAACAAAAAAAACACCCGGCGAAGTTTGTTGTGGGCTTCTTCTTAGACCAGGATGCGATCGGAACCCTCGTAGCTTTAGTTTTATGTTTACGAATACGGTTATCGTCATCATCTCTCTACCGTGTAATTCTTTTGTAATGTAAGCATCAAAAGTGGGCAAAAAAACCACCTATGGGACGGGACTACTTGAATAAAAATATTTTTGACTTTGAGATAATATTATGCAATTTATAGAACTCACTCACAGATTCAAAGACCTACAATTAAATATAGACAAAATAATGTTACGTGTTTAAATACGAACTTCAATCAGCTACAGCTAGACAAAAAAATTGATAAAGGGTATAAGTTTATTAGATATAATATTTATGTATAAATATACTAGCTGACCCATGCAACTCCGTCTGCACTAAATTGGTTATTACCGGAAAAAACGAATAAAATTACATCTTCTAAAAATGAATTCTAGCTAAATCGATTTATCGCCCCCGAAACCCCCTGTATACTAAATTTCATGAATATCGTTGAAATTCCGAGATTCCAATTATATATAAACAAGAATAGCTCGTTTAAAGATATAAGATATATATATATATATATATATATATTTATTTATATGCTCCACCTACTTCTTGAGCTGCGTTTTACGCCATCGGTATATAGCGACAAGGCCGCGATTTGCATACAACGTGTAAACTAGCTATTTGCAATTCTTCCTGTATTTTTATGTGGTGTACAATAAAAGTGTTTTCATTCATTCATTCAAAAATAAATAGCATCGGAAGTATGGAAAAAAAATATACCGTTTATACCTCAGATGTGGTACTATTTTGAACTGAGTTCAGCATGTCGCAAAAACTCAGAGTGTCGTGTCCATTTTCCAATGATTTCATCACACCATCGGCGATGTAGGGTAGCCACACTATGAATGGGTTTAATCTGAAAAATAATACAATTATAGTAAATTGGCACACATACGTACGTCCATCGATGCCTCGTTGTGGCCAAGGCTTGTAGGTATACTTTTCTTAAACATGTCCTCACTTGAAGTGATTTTGTCAAATGACAATACACACATCGTCATCTAGTCCCAAAGTAAGCGCAGCTTGTGTTATGATGATAAGAAAAGATAACTGATGAATAATTTTTATGAATAATATCTCAATCATCAATACTTATAATTATAAATAAACACCCAGACACTGAAAAACATTCATTTTGATCACACAAATATTGTCCAGTGGTGGGAATCGAACCCACGGCCTTAGACTCAGAAAGCAGCGTCGCTGCCCACTGCGCCAATCGGTCATCTTTTTGAAGTTATACTTCTTTAGCGGGGTTAGGACAAAATCATAGGAGTGAAATTATACGATGTAACGAAAAGCACGCACTGGTTACACGATTTTAGCAGGATGAAGGTAGTTGCGAAAACGAGTGAGAGGGGAATACATCGTCTGCCAGCTCACTTTTCACAAAAATCGGCACCCTGAATTTAGCTATAAGGTTTGACAGTCAGATAACGCGTTATAATAAAACTATTAATGTATTAAAAACCTTTTTTATAGTGTAGTTTTTTCTAAAAACGTAGAATAAGGTAATTTTTATCGTGTCCCACCAAATAAGTATAACTTCTAACGTGTTTTTTTCTATCAATGCCGATTCACGAACAAAAATAACTTCTCCCCCGTTAGAGTAACTTTGTTTTTTTTTCAATATAAATGATTTTATTTGCCACTTCGAAATTTAAATTTAACCTTTCATAAGTTACTTTGAAACTACCTCTTGGTTGTTCATCCAATCCATTTTTAAATAATATGACAGATAAAAGATTACTATGTAATTTATTTGGCGGTTAAACCACGAAAGAAATGGATTTTCATACAACTTTTGTCGGCCGCTGCTGATTTGTATCGGAAATGGTTGTCAAAATAATGCTTAAATTTCCAAGCAAATTTGAGAATAATTTAAGTCATGACAATCTTTCGAATGGCATAGGCATGACGTATCGCGTCCGTTAAAAAAATAATAACAAAGAAATAATTAGGTCAATGTTCGACGTAGGTAATTAAAATTATCAGCCGCGGCAATGAATGGGCTGCGCATGCGTTGCCGTATAGTGGTGTTTAAGTGTAGATGATTAAAAATATAATTCGAAAATGGAAAATCTTCATCATATCAAGCCATTATTGGCCCACTACAGCGCACGGGTCTCCTCCCACAATGAGGCAATGCGGGAAAATGAGGTTAAGGCCGTAGTCCACCACGCTGGACCAGGATTGGTGGACTTCGCACACCTTTGAGAACATTATGGAGAGCTCCCAAGTAAACGGACGGCCTAGTGGCGCAGTGCGCAGCGACCCTGCTTTCTGAGTCCAAGGTCATGGGTTCGATTCCCACAACTGGAAAATGTTTGTGTGATGAACATGAATGTTTTTCAGTGTCTGGGTGTTTATCTGTATATTATAAGTATTTATATGTATTTCATTCATAAAAAAAAAAATATTCATCACCTATCTTAGAACCCATAACACAAGCTACGCTTACTTTGGGGCTAGATGGCGTTGTGTGTATTGTCGTAGTATATTTATTTATTTATTTATTAAACAGGTTACATCATGATAAAGGTTGCTTAAAAACCAAGGCAGGCATTTTAAAGGTAATTGCTGCCAGATTCGACTGCCCTATACTGTGCCACTGTGTCACAGTTGCAATCGGGAGAGTGTAATGTTGTTTATTTTTATTATTTAAACTAATCAATACTAACTTAGTGGTTAAGGAAAAATTGTTACTAATATACTAACAATCTATGGTTGGAATCGTCTGAATTAAATGATTATTATTTTTTTCTATCTGTTGAAGATTCACGATACCTAAATTGATTAAGTAAATTAACAAATACTTTTGCGAGACCTTGTATCAAACAGTTGATTATTGTAATAAGGAAGTTATGTTTTAATAGTTGATAAGGTAGATATATGGGTTATTTGTATGAAAAATATAAGTTAGTTGCGAGACCTAATCTCCGATAAGTCTATTTAGGGTATATTTTATTAGTAATAAATATAGACGATTTATAGCTGTAAAATTAAACATAAGATTTATTTAAATTAAGCGATCGATGCTTCCCCGTCACCAACCATACTGAAGCTGACCAATTTGTAAACAACCGCTTCACTCTTTATGTATCACTATCTCTGTCTACTAATATTGCTATCTCTTTTACCTGTATTTGCATCCTTGTCTCATACTCTAATAAAGATACCGATATGCGCGCGCTTCTGTGAGCATAAAACCCCGCCTCACGCGGTCAAATCACGCACTTCACTCGCTGACTCTGAAGCGAACGCATCTCCGGTAAAACGACTACACCTTGTTGTTTTATTTCACTACTGTGGATTGGACTCGTCTACGATCCTCCACAGTGCATGGTCCTTCGAGCCGGATCCAAGAAACCGGCAAACTAAGAAAAGGAGACGAGCTCAAGTCAGTGAACATTTCTGCGAAGCAAGACTGAAAGGAATCAACCTATCGCTGCGGAACGGGTTCCGCGGGCTTGGAAGATCGTTCAAGTCAGGCTGCAGACCGAAGTCAACGTACAAGAAGTCTGTCTAGCAACGGAAAAGGCATCAACCCTTCGCTGCGGGTGCATTGAGGCGAAGCTCTGCATAGCTGCCGAAGACCGCGAAGCCTGTGGGGAAGATCGTTTCTCGCGCTACAGACACAAGAAGTCCCACCTACAACGCATTGGCAAAAAGGAATCCACCATCGCTGCGGGTGCATTGAAGCGAAGCTCTGGAGTAGCTGCTGAAGACCGCGAGGCTGTTGGGAAGATCGTTTTGCCGCGCTGCAGAGAAGACCTACAAGAAGTCTTACCTTCAACATACGAAGAGGAATCCACCATCGCTGCGGGTGCATTGAGGCGAAGCTCTGCATAGCTGCCGAAGACCGCGAGGCCTGTTGGGAAGATCGCTTCGCAACGTAGAAGAGAAGACTCAAAGCGGTTTACCGCGCCTCATCTGTTCACCACCTAACGGTGTCAAACGGTGAACAGTGAGTTAACGCCTAACGGCGGGAGCAGTATACCAGACGGTACTGCCAGCTTGCCTTAACGGGCAGTAAGTCTGTAACAGTCTGATCGCGCCGGTACGGTTCGCGTGGGATAGCGCCCTCCTGGAAGGCACGCACGACGGTATCGGGCGTTCCCCCCGGTACCCGAGCGCGCGATTCTCACGCGTTACCCTCTGTCGGGCGATTCCTCACCACCCTACCTTTATTTCCATCCCTGTCAGAGTGTGTTCTTCCTTTGGGACCCTCTGCCAGGACTGATAGGGCGTTAGGGCTGTTAGGGTCAAGAAGACTGAAGACCTGCGCCAAGATGAGTACCATCGAAACGCGAAGCAAGAAGTCACAACCGAAGGAAAAGGAAGTCGGAAGCGACGAATCGGGAGATTCGTCTAGAACAGGCGAAACGTCAGGTACAGAGCGAACCACCTGTACAGAACAAACAACTAGCACCAATCAAACTACGACCACAACAGACTCAAGCAGCACAGCGAAAAACACACCACAAGACGTGCAAAGAAAAGCGACGGGATCACGGACGTCGCAGAGCAAACGTGCAGAACTAGAAGCCCGTTTAGAACTCCAGCACAGAGAAAAAGAACAGGCGGACGCCGCAGCTGCACTCGCTCGTACTAAATTGGAGCTATTGCAACTAGCAGAGAACTCCGACCAAGAACCGGACGATGAAAACGACCTAGTCAACGATTGGATAGACAAAACTCCGCCGCCACAAGATACCGAATTTAACCGCAGTATGAACATCCTATCAAACCTAGTAGCAAAGGCAGTTCAACAAACCAACAGTAGTCACGAACACAGAACGGATACCGCACCAAAGAAACCACCAATATATATTAACGATCTGTACCTATTTGACGGAGATCCCATCAACTGGATACCATTCATCAGCCACTACAAGGACACGGCATCATTTTTTAGTGACATCGAAAACACCGCTCGCATCAGGAAGTCCCTCAAAGGACTTGCAAGACAAACAGTAAAATCTCTTCTATACACCAGCACGAACCCAGAAATAATATTAACAGAATTAGAAAGAAGATTCGGACAACCTTCATATATATTAAAAAGCGAAATCGCAGAACTCGACAAATTGCCCAAAATGACTGAAGACATTAAGGGCATAGGCACATTTGCTAGCGCAGTATTTAACAGCGTAAATACAATAAAACAATTAGACCGAAAGGAATATCTTTACTCTACCGATATATCGGATAGAATCGTGGGAAAAATGAGCACCATAGTAAGATTTCGATGGCAAGAATACAAATGCCACCGGACAAAGGAACCCATACTCAGTGTGCTGTCTGAGTTTTTAAATATGATATCGGATCAATTTGATGAGCCCGGTTTACGTCTCAAACAGAAGGTTAAAATAGAAAATAACAAATCACGACCAATAAGAAGAGCCAGAGTTAATACGGCAAATCACGAATCAACCTACGAAAGTGACGAAGATTCAAACTACGACAGCGAGTTCGAAGAAGAAATGAGAATCGTCCTTACCGCCTCGGCAATAGAAGAAGAAAGATGTCCCCTATGCGAACAATCACACGATATTATCAAATGCGACAAATTCACAAAGGAACCCACCAAAGAACGTTGGGAAATAGTCAAAAGACTAACGATGTGTTTCAAATGTCTCAAAACGAATCACAGACACTTTCAATGCAAAACTCAACCTTGTGGCAAGGATGGTTGCATCAGAAAGCATCATGAGCTACTGCATCAAGAAAGATTAAAACCAGGCTCTAATAAGATAGTTTCAGTAAATCACATAGGCACTTCAAAAGCCTACTTAAAAATAGTACCTGTAGAGCTGTGCGGACCAAATGGCACTGAGACCGTCATGGCCTTACTAGATGAGGGGTCAACAGTCACTCTGCTGGTAGACAAAGTCGCCCACCACATAGGAGCCTCCGGACCTGCAAAGAGCCTAGTTATCGAAGGCATAAGCGGTCATCAAATGAAAACGGAAGAATCAAGACATATTAAAATTCGTATCAAAGGTTTATTCTCAAGGACATATGAAGATCTTCAGGCACATACAATCGGACAACTCAACCTTATAGCACAATCCGTAAAGAAAGAAGACATAGAAGATTGCCCCCATCTTAAAGATATAGAAGATCAGCTGATATACGATGGAACGCCACCATCACTGTTAATAGGCCAAGACAACTGGCACTTAATAGTTACAAGAGACTTGAAGACTGGTAGCGCATCAAAGCCCGTGGCATCCCTAACCAGCCTAGGATGGATACTTCACGGCTTGAAGACTGAAACCTCAAAACCCGTCCTCTTCATAAATCACATTCATGAAAAAGAAACTGAAGACATAGATAAACTAATTAAAAACCATTTCAGTCTCGACTCGTTGGGAATAACAGAAAGAAAACCACTAAAAGATCCCGAACAACGAGCCATGGCAATTTTAGAAAAAACAACTCATAGATTGCCCGAAGGAAGATTCGAATGCGGATTACTATGGAAATCCGACGATGAAACTATGCCACAAAATAGAAACAGTGCCTTACGCCGCCTACAAGGCATAGAAAGAAAACTAAATAAGAATGAAGACTTCAAATTAAAATATACTCACCAAATACAAAATCTAATATCCAATGGATATGCCGAACTAGCCACCACAAAACCCACCTCGCCAAGAACCTGGTACCTGCCACATTTCGCAGTAATACATCCACAAAAGGAAAAATTAAGAGTCGTGTTCTACGCCGCCGAACGCACAAATGGCAAAAGTCTAAACGATGCCTTACTATCCGGTCCTGATTTACTACAATCCCTCTTCGGCGTGCTGATAAGGTTCCGCCAAGGCCCGGTAGCCGTCGCAGCCGACATCAAGGAAATGTTTCTCAGAATCGTAATACGAGAAGAAGACAGAGACAGCTTACGATTCCTCTGGAAAGAGAACGAAACAGACGCAGAACCTAAAGAATACAGAATGAAGTCGCTAATATTCGGAGCAACGTCATCACCCTGTTCAGCTATATACGTTAAGAATCGAAATGCTCAAGACTTCCAAGAAAAATATCCCGAGGCTGTGAATGCCATTCAACGTTGTCATTATATGGACGACTATTTACAAAGCTTCCCAACAGTCGAAGAAGCAAAAAGAACAAGTAAAGAAGTGGACCTCATACACAAAAGTGGAGGTTTCGAACTAAGAGGATGGACATCGAATTATCCATCCACTATTAACACAATGGAAATCAACCATCCCGACCACATTAATTTGGGAGACCACGATAAATATGGGAAGACATTGGGCATGATATGGCAAACCAACAACGACGCATTACGATTTACTGTCAGCCTTCGCAACACGCCCGATGACGTCCGAGATTCCTGTAACGAGGGGGAACTACATACCTTCGTAGACGCCAGTGAAACCATCTATGCCGCTGCAACATACTGGAAAACTACTATGAACAACCAGGTCACCATAAAACTAATAGCAGCAAAAGCCAAGGTGGCCCCACTCAAACCTACCTCTATACCACGATTAGAATTACAAGCCGCAGTGCTTGGCTGCCGTCTAGCAAACAGCATTCACCAAGAAATGGACACCAATATTAAGAAGAAGTATTACTGGTCAGACTCTCGAACGGTATTAGCATGGATCAAATCCGACCCACGCACGTTCAAAACCTTCGTCGCACACAGACTAGCTGAAATAGAAGAACTCTCAAAAACATCAGAATGGAGATACGTACCCACTAAACAAAACGTAGCTGACGACGCAACTAGATCGGCACCCCGAAATTTCGACAGCAACCATCGATGGTTCAACGGTCCAGAATTCCTAAAACTTGACTGCAACGAATGGCCTCAAGATCACAGTGATCGCTCACTACAAGTTACGGGCGAAGAAAAAACACAGACAGTAGCCACGGCGCGTCTCGTTCAACCACCTATACCAGACGTCAGTCGTTTCTCATCATGGACACGTTACCTACGAGCCTCAGCACGATTCATACAAAGCGTCGAAGTTTTTAAAACATTAATAAATAAACCCGACAAAGTCACCGCCACTAAACGAATCGTCAAGGATAAAGCCTGGAAACCGTATAAAAAACAAACACCCACGAATCAAGAACCAACTATAAAAACCGTGAACAAACTAATACCATTATCAAGAAAATACATCAAGCAAGCTGAAACAATGTTGATACAACGAATTCAAAATGACAGTTTTAAGAATGAAATTCAAAACCTTAAAGATCACAAGAAGTTCGCCAAAGGATCCCGCCTAAGAAGACTCACCGCCGTTATAGAAGATGATATAATGCATCTCGAAACTCGCCTATCCGCTGCCAACAACATAGCGATTTCCTACAAAAAACCCATAATACTCGATGGAAAACACCCGATTACACGACTAATCGTGAACCATTACCATCAAGAATACAATCACGGTAATCACAACACGATTATGAACGAGATTCGACAGAAATACTATGTGATATCCCTTCGAAACACCGTCAAAAGTATAGCAAGAGAATGCCAATGGTGTAGAATACACAAAGCCGTTCCTATTACAACACCTTTGGGAGACTTACCGGTGGAACGCCTGCAACACAAACAATACCCGTTCACCTGCACTGCTGTAGATTATTTCGGACCAATAACCATAAAAATTGGCAGAAAAACAGATAAACGCTGGGTGGCTTTATATACATGCCTCACAACGCGAGCAGTTCATCTGGAGATTGCTACATCCTTGTCAGCAGATAACATGATACTCACACTGCGAAGAATGATAGCACGTCGAGGGACACCTAAAACGATGTTTAGCGACAATGGAACAAATTTCATCGGAGCAAATAAAGAAATCAAGACAGCGTTTGAAAAAATGATAGATAAATCCAAAGAAAAAGGAATTCAATGGAAATTCATACCTCCAGGAGCTCCACACATGGGAGGAGCATGGGAGAGACTAGTGCGATCAGTTAAAACCGCACTAACCGCAACCCTCAATACACGACATCCTCAAGAAGAAATATTACATACATTACTTCTAGAAGCAGAACACCTCATAAATTCAAGACCTATAACAGAGGTATCCCTAGATCCAGATGACCAAGAAGGTTTAACTCCAAACCACTTTCTGATTGGAAGATCAAGCGGGCACCTTCGCATGGGAGATTTCACGGACGACGAACTCATCGGCCCCCCAACATGGAAAACATTACAACGCCTCACCGATCACTTCTGGAAACGCTGGCTCAATGAATATCTACCCACGATAACACCGCGATACAACAACAATCAAAATGGATTCATTAACCCAACCATCGGCGACATTGTAATAATAATCGATAATTCTCTTCCCCGAGGCACCTGGCCAAGAGGTGA
Organism: Pararge aegeria; assembly: GCF_905163445.1. NCBI lineage: Eukaryota > Metazoa > Arthropoda > Insecta > Lepidoptera > Nymphalidae > Pararge > Pararge aegeria. Next base: position 17,782,942 of record NC_053189.1, read on the forward strand.
AATCATCAAAACCTACCCCGGACCAGACGGAAAAACACGTATAGTAGACGTGCGCACTACCGCCGGAATACTAAAGCGACCGGTTTCCCGCCTAGTGAAAATCGCGCAATCTTCTTCCTCAACATGAAGTGCTCCAGATGTCATCTTCGCACGGAGGGGAGACTGTTGAAGATTCACGATACCTAAATTGATTAAGTAAATTAACAAATACTTTTGCGAGACCTTGTATCAAACAGTTGATTATTGTAATAAGGAAGTTATGTTTTAATAGTTGATAAGGTAGATATATGGGTTATTTGTATGAAAAATATAAGTTAGTTGCGAGACCTAATCTCCGATAAGTCTATTTAGGGTATATTTTATTAGTAATAAATATAGACGATTTATAGCTGTAAAATTAAACATAAGATTTATTTAAATTAAGCGGTCGATGCTTCCCCGTCACCAACCATACTGAAGCTGACCAATTTGTAAACAACCGCTTCACTCTTTATGTATCACTATCTCTGTCTACTAATATTGCTATCTCTTTTACCTGTATTTGCATCCTTGTCTCATACTCTAATAAAGATACCGATATGCGCGCGCTTCTGTGAGCATAAAACCCCGCCTCACGCGGTCAAATCACGCACTTCACTCGCTGACTCTGAAGCGAACGCATCTCCGGTAAAACGACTACACCTTGTTGTTTTATTTCACTACTGTGGATTGGACTCGTCTACGATCCTCCACACTATCATTTATTCTTTTTCATTTTTGTTTAATTCTTAACAATGCTTAAAAATAAAATAAAAAACACTATTAATTTTTTTTTTAAAAAAACATCCACCCTCCGCTGGCGGGACTTTTGAATGCCCAAGCAACCGGCGGTCAGGGCTCCAGAGTGAGGAACCTCCTCACAATACGCGCCGTTTCAAAGACTACTGCCTTCTGTATCCGACCCTTGATCCAACAACCAAGCGAAAGCTTCTTAAGATGTTGGTCGAAGCTTTTCGCGAGAAGACCATTGACTGAAACGACGATTATTATTATGATAAAACGCACATAACTTAGAAAAGTATTAGAACTGAAGTATTATATTAAAGATGCAAATAAACGTACCATAAAAATATCATTTTATTTATTAAATTACTTTATAAACTATGACAATATGATCTTATTCTTCAAAACCTCGCATTTCACTCCCTGACCCTCTAGAGAACGATCCAAAACGCCAAAAAGAAAAACACGAGTCTCCCGAAATATTTAATGGCTGCATATCCTGTGTCAGCACAGGTCTGCGTTTTTCATTCTGAAAAATACCCTCTGGTCTGATTTTAATAGAGCACGCAAAAATAAGTTTATATCCCAGAACTATAAATATACTCACCCAACATAAACTATAACGAACAATATCGAAAGAATCACTGTATTCTTCAAAAGAGGCGGTTTCAGTAGTGGCACTGTCTGGGAGATGATAGACGCCCAAAGTCCTTTCACCGACTTTCCTGTATCTTCACCCAAAACTAATGATCCTACCTGTGTGATACAAGATATAAAATTTTAACAAACATTACTGACTTCTGAAATAAATGTACTATTTAAAAAGTAAATATTTAATTGTATGAATCAAGCTTGAATACTAAGTGCTGTAACTAGCTTCTAGTTGCGTAAAAATATGCAATTACCTTTGATACAATATGTCGTTGTACTAATAAACTGAAAACATCTTTATAATATTGTGTAACTCTGTCGAGTGTAAAGGCATTATTTTATGTTGTAACACTGCGTAAACAATGCGTGGTTGGATTTGCTATCTATTTTGAAGCGAGATCGGTCTTATGTCTGTCTACGAAACTCTTTGTCAGATCTATGTGAAATTTAAATGGGACTATTTCAAAATACAATTTGTAAATCTTTCTATATCGGACGGAGCTATTATCAAATATATAAAAAACCAAACATCCGAATTCCTAAACTCGTCTTTTTGTTAAAAACGGAAAGATGCTTTAACCAACTGACGTCGTTGGTGGTGGCAAGATAATGACCGAATGTACACACTTGCAAAACGTGTTAGAACTGTTCATAGGTCAGCCATTTAGGTGCACAGACAGCATAAAATAAAGTCAAAGTCAAAGTCAAAAATATCTTTATTCAAGTAGGCCCACAGGTGGCACTTTTGATGCGTACATAAGAATTACACGGTAGTGAGATGATGGCGATAACCACATTCGTAAACTTAAAACTAAAGCTACGAGGGTTCCAAACGCGTCCCGGTCTAAGAAGAAGCCCACAACAAACTTAGCCGGGTGTTTTTTTTTTTTTTTGTTATCGCCATCTCACAATGTCATTTTAAATTATTAGAAGAGCAACCTGGTTAGAGCAATAATTTACACCCAAGCTTTTTTATCGTTTACGTAGTCCTTTATACTATAATAGGACTTTTCTATAAGCTTACGTTTAATACAAACTTTGAACTTTTTAAGAGACATCTCCATAATAATACATATCATAACAACAATTCGTACAGATTCCTTTAAAAGTGTGTTAGTAATTCCTTCGTCACTACACACAGACAGACTTGGCGTTTTAAAAGTGCTTATATTAGGCTTCTTAAAATAAATGAATTTTTTGAATTTTGAATTTTGGTAATACTTACATTGTATTCATCAGCACTTTTCCCTGTATTGATAACAAAGAAAGCTTTCAACACCTCTAGAGCCTTCTCATCATCACCAACGCTTAGTAGGTACCTGGGACTCTCGTAAGATAAGTAAACTCCAACTGCTGCGAGAGCGCATGGCATTGAAAATATTAAATTCAGGAGACGCCATGGGACGAATGTTATATCCAAGAGTGGGAGGTGGTGTGAGAAGCTCAGTTGTAAGACAGGGATGGATAGTACTGAAAAGAAATGATTAAGAAAATCAAAACAAAGTAATTCTGACGTTTAGATTTAGGCCATATTAGAATGCATAAATATATTACATAAGGACCCCTGTAAAGACGGCCGACTGGCGAAGTGGGCAGCGACCCTGCTTTCTAAGTCCAAGGCCGTGGGTTCGATTCCCACAACTGGAAATTTGTGTGATGAGCATTAAGTGTTTTTCAGTGTCTGGGTGTATTTTCTAAGTATTTATGTATATATAATTGATAAGCTACGCTTACTTTGGGGCTAGGTGGCGATGTGTGTATTGTCGTAGTATATTTATTATTATTATTGTAAAAACATTAAATCAAAAGAAGCATATTTATTTTCCCAACAAACGAATTCCAAACATTCTAAGTGTTTACTTATGACAACCCTATTGAAGATAAAAGACTGACACGAGCATAGTACCTATGCTACGCGACGCGTACCTCATAAAGTGACCGGAGTCACATGATTTTAATTTTGCATGTAATAGGCTGTATATGATTTCTTTCAGTAAAAATAACGGCAGTGGTTTACTAAGAAACTATTAGGTTTTTGGTTTAACGATAAGTCTTAAAGACAGTACAAAATGTACCTCTAAAGTCTGTAAAGTATTATTTCGGTGCAATCTTACCTGCCGGTAAGAGATGATGCAGTCTAAGGTAACAGGATACTTTTTTGGGGGTATGGCAGTTATATTAAACCCATACACTAATTGGTTTCTACGCGAAATCGCATAGCGGCACTCTGTTGCGGTTGGGGTGGTAAGTAACCACGTCCAAAGGCGTCCTAACCTAACCAGACCGCAGAAAATTCAGAAATTATAAATTCCCAAATTGTTGGCCCTCCCACAGCGATCTCTGCTGCGAGAGAAGTCGTCTTTAAATAAGAATTATATGGTTAAGTTTTACAATATTACCTGCCATTACGCCTGTGGCACTTAGATATATCGTAGATGTTGAAGCCACCAAAATGGATCTTCTATTTTTCGGCGTGCATTCGCTTAACAGAGTCAGGGCCAATGCATAAGTTCCTGCGACTCTGTGAAGAAAAAATAAGTTTAAAATAGTTTAAACTTAAATATATTTATGGGGAAATTTTGTAAACAACGCGGAGCCTTAATCATTTTTTATTCCCGAGGAGGTTTTGGGAGGTCCGTGGTCGAATTAACTTGATCTCCCGGGCGCAGGGGGAGGGGACACAATGCGACTTTCCATCCTCCAGGCTCAGCCTCAAAACCCAACCTCGCAATCTGTCTAGTCCTAGATTGGGTGCATTAGGTGCATTAGGTTTAATTTATAGGATAAGAGCGCCAACTAACCATCAAACTGTCTGTGGCTGTCCAGTTTGGCGGACAGCATTAAATATGAAGTCACTTGTGCGTCGAAATGTATCAATCAATTAATAAAAAAAAAAACTTAAGTGAAAGAATAAAATGGGTATTTGTATTAAATTTTTTTTAAGGTTCAGTTGGCCCACAATTTATGAGCTGGGGCTACCCGCAGAACGCTTGTAAAATAAAAATCAGCAGTACAGACAGGCTTTGCGACTCTAAAACGTCCTTTTTAATTTAAAGGTATGGACTTTTGATACGACAGAATACATAATTAAAAACATTCAGAAACCGTGTACACTACTAATATTGAAGCATCAAAAACCAATCCACTTTAGAAGTGTTTCTCGAACATGCGGTTAGTCACTTCATTTAGAAGTTGACAATAATTATTTTACCTCTAGTGTGCCAAACGTTTACCATAAAATGGGAAAAGTGCCTGAGCTAGCAACAATCCGCGGTTGTGAAGTGAGAAGTTTGCGGAGCGAATTTGCTGTTTTTGAACACAAATAACTGCATTCAATAATGGCTGATGATCTATATTTTCTTAATTCTGTGCGCCTGAATAACACCTCGATTGCAAACAAGCAAATCTTTTAGGTACTAAGCGTACTAAAGTCAAACACACTTCAACTTACGCACTAGATGACAAGAACTTCAGAACACTGAACGCAATCCAATTTGTAGACAATGCAGCTGAAGCGCCGGTGAGGAAGGCGAGAAACATACATAATGATAGAATCTTCCTTCTGCCTTGCGTATCCGCCAGGTATCCCCAGAAATGTGATGTAGCAATTATACCTGCAATGTAACAAGACATTTATATGTGGTACATAGATATCTAAGTCAAGATCTGCTTAGCAGTTAGTAGAAGGGGTACGAAAATTATGATTAATTATTCCAAAGGAGGGTTGACAATAAACAGGCAGCTGTTGGTTGTAAAAAATATGCCAAAACCTGGTTCGAGTGGGATAAGGATAAGAAAACGAAAAAAAGAGAGAAAAAGAAAGAAGAATTGATTACTGAATCAATTGATAATCAATTTTTTAGAGATATTTTCTATACTGGGATATAGACCGACATCGACAGCTCCAAATTCAAGTTCACACTGTAAATTAATGGATAACAAGTACTTTTGATCTCATTTGAAATGTCTAATCTGCCTGTTTGTAATGACTCTAACATTGTTTCGGAAGTCAGATTCTAATGATTAGAAGCCGGCAAGAAACTTAGGACTTGCTCCTTTCTTCCTTTCTTAGAGATCTCTCCAAACCACGGATATAAGGTTTTGACGTGACAACGTCTTATAAATTGGTTTGCCGGGTGACACTTCAAGAAACTGCGTTACGCTAAGCTCACGTTATGCGCTCACAATGAGAGCGAGTGAGAGGCACGCGTCCCTTCCACTCGGGCATGGTTAGCCCGCCTAAGAGCGAGAGAGACAGACATAAAAAGTGAAAGGCACGCGTCCCTTTGTAGTAAACGCTGTTTCATTGTACGCAAATGTATTGCAAGTTATTGTATGTATATTTGTATATAAATACGTATGTATGTGTAAAGGTAAAAATAAAATTTTGTTAATATGAAATTCAGTGCGAGATTCTTTGTATAAATTAATGTTTTAAATATAATTCTTTGTATAAATAAATGTTTTAAATTGTTACTATTATTTCATCCTTGTTCCTACTATACGAATGAATATTCACATTAAAATTATTTTAGCACTCAAAGTCGTTGTCACGTAAAACTTTCGCCCGTATACCGACTTTAAAGGCAACCAATTTTTTTTCGGATCTTTAAATGACATAATTCGGATAATCAGGACGACTGACTGACTTCGGGATACATTTTCAACAACCCCTTTCATAGATCACGTAACCTCACTATTAATTGCGCTACTTCAAACCGTCGTCGTCATTAGCATTTTGCGATGTTAATAAACTAAAACTTATTGTGTACTTCGCAAAATATTCAAACTATATAACGAAAAATCGCAAGTTGTTAGACGTGTATTCATCACATACTTCAACTCTGACCTTTTTAATATCAAGACAGACCATTGCTATCTTGACAATTAATGCTGATTAAGCCTTGTTTGCTAGAATTATAATTGACAGAGTTGTATTTAATTTTAATTTCGAAAGACAAAAACATTAACGGCTATTGGGACCAACAACAGTGGAATAATACTTTTTTTTCTTCCCAGATCTTACCGCTACATTATGTTCGGTTAAAACAACATGTACGTGTCCGTGAAGACAGATTTTGTTTGCGACGGAACTCCTGACGTCAACTCTCCTTGGAAATGTTTTTGCTGGTGGCATTTCTGCCAATTATAGGTTCAAATGGTTAAGGTTGTGCATGATGTCCGCATTATTTCATTCCGGACCCTTTGGTAGAAGTTCTTCCTCGCATCAAACTCATCGTGTGGTGACGGCAGTTCAGAATGCAGCTGCAACCCTCCTCTTCCCGGGGATGTCGTACGAGGCGTTAAGGAAATATAATGGAGAACGGGGAGCAACGTCCTCTGTGATACTACTACGCGGTCATTATTGCCAAACCCCCTGTTTGAGAGAGGCGTTTCAAACCAGTAATGGACTATTATAGGTTTTTGGTTTTTATTCCCTTAGTCGCCTCGTACGACACCCGCTGGAGCTGGAGCGGTTATAACAACTGTATTCTGATCTGCCGTCACCACCCAGCATCTTACGGTGGATTATAATCGATTATCACTTCGAAATTACATAGGTGAGTCTTATGTTATAAAACCCTATGTTATAGTAATTTCCTAAAGTGGGTGAATAATTAAAATTATGATATTATCCAATTTTTTCTGTATTTTGACAAATGCGCTAATAATTCTTATTTTATTAATAAAAAAATATAAATAGTATTCAAGATACTATTAAAATTCGTTTGATTCACAGCCAAATTACATTGTATTGGTTGGTGTACTTAATAGTATAAATGCGACAGTCTGTTTGCTTCTCATTCCTTTACGCCCGAACTACGCAACCAAACAACATAAAGTTAGTTGAAAGGACTGAGAGTAACATAGGCTACTTTTTATCTGAGGAAAACCAACGGTTTCCACGGGAATAGCTAGTTTTGATGTAATTACGAGAGCTTTATCGACACACTTCAGTCTTGAGTATATTCTATGAGTTTCCATACGATGCAAAGAACTCATGGTGTCTTGGTCGTTATCACCCATCTCCTATGTTGGATATGGTTAGAATGATGCAACAACGTACCTAAAAGTGGCATCCCAGCCATCAGTCCCTGCTGGAACACCGTGGTGTTGAGGTCACACGCGCTGGCGGGCACCAGGTATGCCACCGACATGATCTCGAACGCCATGCTCGTGATGAGGCTTATGGTCACCAGCATCGCCAGGAAGTTGAACTTCCCGAAACCTATGGACAAAGACAAAAAATATTTATGAGAAACTGTCATACGAGTAAATTGGGGGTATATGGATCTGCGAAAATAGGTACAGAACATCTTCACCTGACTTCGCCAATCAATTGTTAGAAATATTGGGTTAGGCTCTCATAAGTAAAATACAGTGCACATATTTAAGAGTTATTTATTTACTTTGTACCTCGAGATTTATTTTAGTTACCTACTAAACATTTTTCATACTAATACTTTACTTTCGCTTTATATAAAGCAGGTACTTATTATTTATTGCTTACTTAATAGGTTTGAATAGTTTTATAAAGTTTAATTATCATGTCTAAACTTTAACCGTTAATATTATTTGGTCACAATGGTGCTTATAACAGCTTCTAGCAACTAGGTTTAATGTAAATGTGTTAATACTCATCTCCAATCTCGTTAGCAACTTGTGGTTTGTAAGAAAGAAATGATTCAATGATTCGCAATTAAACTGGTTGTTCGTTTTACTTCCCTTATAAACAATTACATCTTCTCATTATTAGGTGTAAGAGAACAGAATGACCTTTTAAACTTCTACCAACTGTACTTTTGAGTTTTAACCATGGTTGTTTTTCCACCATCACCGGTTCATTCCCCCTTATTCCCCTTTTTTCCCACTGACATCGACATTCCTCCTACCAAGACCTACAGTTTTCGTTCAGGAATCGGGAATACTCAACAACTGATGTCGTATCGATATTATTTATTTTGTATCACTCATGCGGGGAAAGTAGTATCTTGACGCTCGCTGTTGCGGTTGAAAGAGAACCATTTGCCCATTTTAAAATTTGAGTGCGACAAGAATAATTTGAGTGCGACAAGTTTACTCGCACGTGCAGTTTGTCGCACTCAAATTATTCTTGTTTAAAATGGGCAAACGGTTCTTTTTCAACCGCAACAGCGAGCTTCAAGATACTTTCCCCGCATGAGTAATACAAAATAGTATGTGCAACAAGTGCGACATCGAATACCCACTCAAGCGAGTGACCGCACTCGCTTCTCTCGTGCGTTCAACTTCGCTTTCGTGGGCAATCGACAACTTGTCGCACTAGTTGCACAATATACTATAATCCTATTATATTATTTTATTAAATTGAACGAGAGTTCAGGGCTTTAGCGGTGCGCTGTAATATGTTGCCTGTTGTAGCCATGAAGCAAAAGTTAGTTTATTCAAAGCCTTTTGTCAAATCTTTACACGGGATCCCTGTGGTCCAGCTATACACAGGCGTCGCTAAACGCCCTACGAGTTCAGTATAACGATGGTTTCAAAATGCTGTTAGGCTTACCACGTTATTGTAGTGCATCTGAAATGTTCTTAAGGGCTCATACTGATAACTTTTTTTGGCATCAGAAGAAAACGAATAGCATCCTTGATGAAAAGAACGTGGGTAAGCAGTGCCAGCATTCTAAAGGCATTACGATGAAATAGATACGACTCTCCAATTTACAAACTATATATTACTATAACTATTTATTAGCGAAACTGTTTGGTGCGGAGTATATTGATCAGAGAAATTATAAACCGCACCGCATGGATTCTCCTGCTTTTTGCAGACAGTGGCGTTCATAGAGGGTATGCACAGGACATGCAGTTGATACATAATGAAGATAATCGAGTTATGAATAGGTACTTAATTGTAGGCTTTTTATAACTCTTACAATGCCTATCCTATAGTTTTTTATAACTCGTACTGAATATTTTCTTCATTTGATATCATTTGCCCTCTATGCACGCCACTGTTCGCAAAGCATAGCAAATTAAACTTATTTTTCATTGTACTTCATCAACGTCTACAAATAGAGTTAAAAAATTCTTTAAATTATTGTACAAAAAATCTTAATAACCACCAGTAAATAAAAAACTAAATAAATAAAAAATAACAAATTATTACTTTTCCCACCTTTTAGTACTTTTATATAATTTTTCCTTTATTTCACATTAAAGACACTCACATTACATTTAATTTTTGATTTTACATTTTTAGTTTTTTCTTTTTTACTTTTTTTTTTAGTTTTTCAAGTTTATTAATTTCATAATTTTAGATTTTGTTTATTATTACCTCTTTGATGATTTTGTATTTCTCGATGTAAATAAGTTTGTTTTAATGAAAAATATCTTTTGTTTGTTTATATAGTATATTCTATGTTATTGTTCTTTTTTATGATTATTTTGTTATTGTTTAGTTGCGAGGATTCAGTGACGACGAAGATAATGGAGCTGGCTGAAAACCAGTGCTGAGCGTTTTAGTTTGCAGCTATACTGAACCAGCTCCTTTGTCACACATTTTTTTTTTTAATTTTTATACTTTAACAATTATTTTATTTCACAATTAATGTAACATTTTACACAAATGTGTGACAATAAATACGATTTTTCTTTCTTTTCTTTCTTTCTTTCTATCAAGTGAAACAATATACGTCCACTGCCGAGCATAGATCTTTTGTAGGCATTTATTATGGTTTTTTTTTTCAGAAATCCCGTGGGAACTTTTAGTTTTGTGGGATAAATACTAGCCTATGATACTCTCCGTCTTTTCAACTAACTTTATGCAAATAATCAACTTAGTTTGACGGCCGATTGGTGCAGTGGGCTGCAACCCTGCTTTCTGAGTCCAAGGCCGTGGGTTCGATTCCCACACCTTGAAAATGTGTGTGTGATGAACATTTATGTTTTTAGTATCTGGGTGGTTATGTGTATATTATAAGTATTTATGTATATTATTCATAAAAATATTCATCAGTCATCTCAGTAACCATAAACAAGCTACGCTTACTTTGGGGCTAGATGGCGATGTGTGTATTGTCGTAGTTTATTTATTTATTATTATTAATTCGGGCGTTAGGCAAGGACACATAAACAACCAAACGCACTTCTGTCTTTATAATATTAATAAAGATGATTCGTGTATAACAGAATAGTCATTATTATAAAATAAGCAACCTTTCCAAATTGCCCTGTTTGACGAGTGGGTTTTCCAAATGACACAAACATCTAACCTTACCCGACTATTAAACTTTGTTAATTGTATTACTGTTTGTCTCATTACACTAATGGCTAAAGAGTCATATGAATAATAGTTGTTATGAAAATTAAGCTTCATTTGCTATAATAGTCCGCGAAAAGCAGGAGAATCTGTATGATGTAATTTATAATTTCTTCAATCCTCATACTCCACACCAAACACATCTACGGCAATGTACCCCCTACGCACGTTTCGCTCCAAAACCGGGGCATCCTCTCCTCTGACTTTACAATGAATAATTTTAAAGACTTTAATGTTCACAATATATTATCATGGATTAAGTAACGTCTGCTTTTATGCCGTCTCACGCTTCCTTTTTCCGCGGGTGTCGTACGAGGCGACTTAGGGAATATAATTGAGAATACTGTACCCGTCTGTCCAGCGTGGTTATTATGGACAAACCCTGCCTCTAGGAGAGGCCAGTCCAGCAGTGACTTGCTATGGGCTTGTGATTCATGTGATGTCTTCCCCTGGTAAGATGTCGTGAGATTTTGCTTAACCCCCTCTCCTAAACCTACTTAACCTCCCGTGCCATATTTTTTAAATGCATACTTATAGTCTCAATAAGTTAATCTGTAGGGAAGAGCGGGGATAAATATTCCGATTTTCCAATAACACAATAATTTTTTTTTATAATCTCAATAGTGTTTTTTTTCCTAAAGCAAAAATTTGGCAGTAAATCTGCCAAATTTTGGAGCGGAACATTCAGTCGCTTTGAGGTGAGTTGTTTCACCTTTGGGGCCAATTGTTCTGCTTAGATTATGGCAATAAGCCGTTAGAATAATATAGGTTATTTAAAATAAATCAACCATTTTTATAAATTGAATGATTGTTTTATTATAAAAAATATAATTTATGTATGTAATGTATACATATAAACATTAGATAATTAAATTTATAAATAAATAAACTTAACAAATCATAATTATTATATTATTTTCTATACATAGTAACTTTCTACATTTTACTTGGCGCCGACTTAATAATGTTGTAGACAATATTTATTTTTAATTTATTGTTCAAAATAAAAGTAACAAATATTTTTCCAACATAATTATCCATCCCCTTAGAAACTATGCGTTTATGGTGGGGATGGCAGGTTCGCAAGTGTATATCTTAAAAAAAAGAAAAATTTATTCAACTACTTAATCTTAATGTAAAAATATTTAGACAATCTTAATCAAACAGTGGCATTTTTGAACTATTAGCTAAAAAATGTCTTTTACAATTTCTTAAAAATATATGTTTTTTTCCATTTACACATTGCAAAGCAGGTGGGAGATAAATTTTGGGTAATATGTATTTATAATTCCTTCTTCCGTACACATTATGTGTTTTCGGTAGAATAAACTTTTTATAACTAGGCAGTTTCCGAAAATTACCATCTCGCCCTTTACGTCTAAGATGTTGTATATTACCAAATTCTTCCTTAAGTACAGCTAACGTAACTTTGCTCTGCACTGGCAATAATTTACAATATGTGAATAATTCATGGCATTCCTTTGAATATTTTAGTTTGATTTTTTAGGTACTATGGTTTTTAACATTTTTAGTTGTAAGTTGTATATTCGGGTAATATATGTTTTATATGTTCTACCATAACTACTCAGACCGTATCCAATTATTGAGTCTGCTAGTGCCAAGTACAGTAATCTCAGCGTCTTGTAAGGAAGTTTATATTTGAGTATGTATAACCTACTTAATATAGCTCTCAGCCTTTTGGGTTGCCAATTAAAACGAAAGTCAATTTTGAGACCAATATACATATGCTCCTCAACCATATCTATATAGGTACAAATGCAATTTTGTATCTTGCCGTGCAAGCAGTCGTGCGCATGCGCAACTATATGAGCTTTATATTCTGCTTTATTGTGTACAGAATGAATATGCATGGCCTTCGTTTTTTTAATATTTAATATTAAAAAAACATGAGTCTCATAAGACACACACGGTCACTTAGCGGCTATGCTTGGAGTACGTCTATGTGATCGAATCAGGTATGAGGAGCTCTGTGGAAGAATCAGAGTTACTTATATAGCCCATCGAGTTGCAAAGCTAAAGTGGCAATAAGAAGGGCACGAAGCTCGGAGAACCGATAGACTTTGGGGTCCCAAGGTGCTGGAATGGGGACCTCGCAGTCCTCAGGTCTAAAAGTAGTGCTGTCTTTCTCGCTCTGGATGTTCCAAAAGAGGATAGAGACATTTTTAGGCTTCAATTTAGTTTAGCTGAGAGATTTAAATATAACTGAATTGTCATGAATGTAAGCCAATTCAGAAATATCAATTCACAGTTATGTTTCCCTCTTTATTCCATTAAAAGTAACCGAAGATTAATTATTTTAAACACTAATGTATCAATTTGAATTCTAAGGAGAATGGCGAGCTCTCGTATAGTTCTGGACCCGGAGCTAAGATACACGTTCACGAATAAAACTTCTAATACTTGTAGTACTAAACTAGACTAACAGAAATGTCAATCAAAGACAGTCAAATAAAGTAGGGAGAAAAAAATATAATCATACTAGCTGTTGCCCGCGACTTCGTCTGCGTTTGATTTTGTTTTTAAAGTATTCAGTATCGCTAAGCCTTAAATGAGTATAGTAGTATAAATATATATATATATAACATGTGACTGTCAAATAATTATAGACAAATAAAATGCAATAAAATAAAATTGCGACTATAATTAAAGATTTAAGGTATCCGATCTCTTAAGTTGGACCAGACTGCTCACGGTGTGCCAATTTAATTTAAAATCGGTTAAGTAGTTTAGGTATCCATCGCGGACAAACATCGTGACAGGAGATTTATATATATTAAGATTATCAAAGTCATATTATCAAAGTGAGGTTAGGTTTATATTTTGTCATATCAAAGCGAAATTATCATTAAAACAAGCCAAACATACAAGCATTAACATTGGACGATGTTACCTAGGCGACTTAAAATCCATACAGCCATTTTATTAAATTACATTTGGATATTGTATTTTAAGTTATATGCTTATCAAAAATATATTTATTTAGATTGATTGACTTGACGGCCGACTGGCGCAGCGGGCAGCGACCGTGGGTTCGATCCCCAAAACTGGAAAATGTGTGTGTAATGAACATTATTGTTTTTCAGTGTCTGTGTGTTTATCTGTATCATGAGTATTTATGTATAAAAGAAAAGAATATAATATTTTTTATTCATTCACATACATACACAACTCTCACAGAAGCTGCACTAGGTCCATAAACATCGCAATTTTTTAACGCGGCTTGCGTTGCATTTTTACCTTTTTTATAATAAAATCTTAAAATGTATCGAATTTCTTTTTATAGATTCACTCATCTTCACAGTACGAAAAACAAATAAAAATTACACATTTTCCTGATTTAAATTTGGAATTATCTTCTTTTAAAATTTAAACTTTTAATGATACAGAAATCACCCAGATACAAATAGTATAGCCAAAGATATTTTATTTCAAGTTCATACATACAAGTTATAATGCGAAAAGACTTTTTCCCCAACCTATTAGTTTTAAGGTGGTCCAAGTGTTTTACCTAGAGTAATTTATTTAATCAGGAATTGTAGTTTAACTATCCTAATATATAATTGAAGTGTGGATATCGTTCAGTTAGTTTTATTATATGTAATTTATATACAAGGTCACTTAGAAAAGGGGACAGCGACCTTGCAAAATATAGGTACAGTACGTACGTATATTTTGTAAGGTCCTGCCAGATACATAGAAGTGATATCATTTATAATGAAAAACTTCTTAAAAAAAGACACCCTCTGCTACTTCTACCGACCTACTGCGAGATCAAAAATCCAATTCAAAGTCAAAAATAACTTTATTTAAGTAGGCCCATAGATGGCACTTTTGCACTAACCATGTTCGTAGACTGAAAACTAAAGCTACAAGGGTTCTAAACGCGTCTTGGTCTAAGAAGAAGCCCACAACAAAATAAGCCGGGTGTTCTTTTTTTGTTATCACCATCTCACATTGTCTTTTATTATTAGAAGAGCAACCTGGTTAGAGCAATAATTCTAATTCTAATCTAATTTAATTTTTATCGTAGTCATTTATACTATAGTAGGACTTTTCTATAAGCTTACGTTTAATACAAACTTTGGACTTTTAAGAGACATCTCCAAGATGACAATGGGTAGTTTAATTGTATAATTGTATGCAATTTCCTTTAAACGAACTATGAATTTTATGTAACCTGGTATATTGCCCTGCATGTTTATTTTTACTTCTAATGTTCATCATGAGCTAGATACCGATATTTGACGGCCGAATGGCGCAGTGGGCAGCGATCCTGCTTTCTGAGTCCAAGGCCGTGGCTTCGATTCCCACAACTGGAAAACTTAGTGTGTTGAACATGAATGTTTTTCAGTGTCTGGGTGTTTATATGTATTTAATTAGTATTTGTTTATAATATTTATAAAAATATTCATCAGTCATCTTAGTACCCATATACCTACCATGTCTTAGTCCACCAGTGGACTGTTCAAGGCTACGTAAACGCTCATTCGTAAAAGTTTAAGTTTTTGAAGATTTGAAAAAATGGGTGATTAAAGCTCCAAGGGCAAGATAGGATTATTATTTGCACACACCTTAGTCCTATTTTGAAACACGTTGGAAGAAGTTGCATCGCTATCTTCACTATCTGTATCACAAAGCTAAATATTTTGTTTGTATACTACTTGTATGTGTGCAACTTCTTTGGACATATTTGAATATGTTGAAAGAAGTTTGTTTGTATATTTGGAACTACTAGTACGATTTATTAAGAGTATTTGACGAATTTAAATAGGAGTTCCCGGGTTCGATTCCCGACAAGGGCAGTATGGGAATTTATTATTTCTGAACTTTCTCTGGTCTGGTGTGGTAGGGGCGTTGACCATGGCTAGTTACCACCCTACCGGCAAAGACTTATGACGCTAAGCGATTTAGTGTTCCGATGCGATGTTGATGAAACCAATTAGGGGTATGACTACCACACTTCCTTACATGTTAGCCCGCTATCATCTTAGACTGCATCATCACTTCCCACCAGTCAAAGGCTAACTTGTAGTGGAGTAAACAATAGAAAAAATCTTTACGTTTATTTTAGCTGATTTATTGAGAAAGTTTTTAGACTATGTAGAAGAACAATAAAGTTGTTGTTTACGCGCGTAAAATGCAAGGGCACAGCTAGTCGAGTATAGGGTTAGTTTAAAGTTTTATCGAATAATAAAGGTATCGTTTTTAGTCGTCTAAAAGTTAGCCTGCAATTCTAGGGCTCCCCTTATAAAACACGCACGTACAACGGACGGTTCAGGCCAACCACGTACGGAGACTTGCGCAGGAAGAGAAGAAGAAGGTTTTTAAGCAGTATCGTACCGGAACGCTAAACCGCTTGGCCACTAATGAAGGGTTCTACAAGACTATGGAAAATTCACAAGTGCACGTAAGAACAGTGTTTTTCCAGATCTTACGTTACCGCGAGATTGTATTTAGATACATGATTAATATCATATAACCTTCAGGACTATACATTGGTAACAAAGTTTATTGTTAAGTTTAGTTTAATGTTTTTATTTTTCATCAAAATTGGTGCAGCAAATTAGCCGAGTAATTAGGTAACAAACCAACAGACACACTATTGCATTTACAATATTGCTAAAGATGAATGTAAATTATAATACTAAAATTGTAAATTTCTGAATTCATACAGTTGAAAAGTACTTAAGAATGAGATATCACTTACTACTGTGAAACTTCTAAAGATCAAAGCAACTAACGAATCAAGTTTTTAAGGCCAATGACCTCACTTTATATTTCGAAAAATTTATCTGCATTTATATTGAAAACCAGCGGTATCAAACGCCCATTCAAACTTTATATTTGTCGTTCATACATCCGCTATTCTACACAAAATACCACCAGACCCACCGAGTCGCATCGCCCGCGTTTTAAGTCGTTTGTACGAACAATTTTTTTTTTATTCCACTACAAGTTAGCCCTTGATTGGTAGACTTCAAACGCCCTTGAGAATAGCGTGGAGAACTCTCAGGCATGCAGGTTTCCTCACGATGTTTTGTTTCACCGTTTAAAGCAAGTGATATTTTAATCACTTAAATTAAAAACGCACGTAACTCCGAAAAGTCAGTGTCGCGTGCCGGGGCTCGAACTCGGTCTCCACGAAAGGAAAACCGAAGCCTGATTTAAGCCTAATTGTCAATTCTCAAAAGAAAATTCGAGGCGGGAGTCAAACCCTGAATCACTCATTGAAGGCGAATAGCGTGTACCGCCGCGCCATAGAGATAGTTGCGAGGAGATAGTTATTTAATATGATGTGGCAACCCTTTTTATTGAATACTGAACCCTTAGTGTAGGATTCGCAAGCTCGAGATAGTCGTTTTCGATAATCGAAATACTGTGACGTTAGATTAAAAATGTTATTATCCTTACCCATTTGTTATTTAAAACTCTGTCACAAATTTTTGTAAACGTCAAAGTCAAAGTCAAATATTTCTTTTTTCTTTCTCTTTAAAATAGACACATAGATTCAGTGCGTAGATGTGGTACTTTTGAAGCGTACATTACTTGTAAAATATGACATAGAAGTGAGTGTAGGGCTATAACTAAATTCGTCAACTCAAAACAAAAGAGGGTCCCAAACGCGCCCTATTCTTAGAAGAAGCCAACAACAAACTAACCCGGTCGTTTTTGTTATCACCATCTCACATTGCCATTTAAAACGATTTAAGAAGCAACCTGGTAAGAGCAATAATTTACACACAAGCCTTTTTATCGTTGAAGTAGTCCGTACTATGATAGGACTTTTCTATAAACTTACGTTTAATACAAACTGAACTTTGTCAGAAACATCTTCAAGATATCGATCAATTGGTATTTTATTGTTAAAATTCATCAACACAGTCAATTCTTTTAGCGGAATTTTTATATGTTTATAAAATAAAAGCTAGCATAGCATTTATCTAAACTTTTAAAATTGTAAAATAAAAATTGGCAGCTAGAAACGAGTCCATAAAATAGTATCTACCATCGAGGGAGTCCGATATTCGAAAACGGTACGACGAAGCGACGTTCGCCTGCTCTTACTAAGGGTATGGTCGGTAAAATACCCGCTTACTCGACCGGTTTCAATTTCTATTTCAAGATTCTCGCCTTCTTTTGGCAAGAACATAATATTATTATGTTTTATAAGCGGGTGCCTCCTACTTTGTATGCGTAGAATTTCTGATATCCCATGGGATTCAGCTATTTCAGTGTTTTAATATAAAAATCCAACACCCATTCTTGCCCCGGCCTGGGAATCTAACCCAGGTAGTTGCGATCCATAGCGCGATCCATTGCTGAACGCCAAACAAATATTATTTTAGAATTATCTTAATGACAAGATTGCTTTGAACTTGGTAGCGGCCGGCTTTCATCTTTCACAAGAGAGGCAAAAAATGTTAAATGATCAGAGTATGAATGATTTAGTATTTGATGTTGGAAAAGTCCAACTGATTTTTTTGGCGGCCTTTTCCAGGTAGACTCTGCCTATCAAACCGATGGTAGAGTCACTACAAACGAGCAGACTGGACTTTTTAAAAGTGCTTTTAGGTACAGTAAGCGTACTTGAAATAAATGAATTTTGAAATAAATAAATTTTGAATTAGATTGTCCCACCAGTCATTAAAGTGTCCAACCCCATGCCTCGGAGGATATCTTAAGCAGTTTATGAATATGGTTTGCGCCATCATCTTACTACCATATACACATTTCTCTGGTAATGTACGCATCACACATTTAAAAAAATTGTGTTTACTACACGATTGATGAATTCCTTAACGACAAGGCTGCTTGGAAGCAGGCCACAAAACAGAAAAATTCTAAAGATTGTTAAACTATAAAATGATGTTGGAAAAGAGAAATCTGCTGAGTTTCTTGCCGGCTCTTCTCAGTGGAATCTGCCTTCCTAACCTGTGGTGGAGTCACTACAAACAGATTGACTTGACGTTTCAAAAGTGCTTAAAAATTAGGCTTACTTGAAATAAATGAATTTTGAATTTTGAATTTTTGTTATTGAATCATAAAGAAATTTTCGACTTCGACTTTTGACTTAATAAACCTCAGATACACAAAACCTGTGCCCAGCAGAAAGCTGCATCGCAGTTAACTACCAGGGGAAATTGCAATTATCAATCATAGCCAACTTATAGTACAATAAAAAAAAATATTACAAGATAAAGTGGTGAGAGCTTAGTACCACCACGATGTACGAATGTAGATTGGCGGGTAAATAATTTAAATAATAAAACTTTTAACTCACCCGTCATATCCAAAGCTTCCTCGAATGTCACACAACTTTTGGCCACCATTTTGAAAGTTTATTACACTATTGTAATAAAACTCACACTTCGTTAATGTCACACATAAATCACGAATAATTAAACCTATTTTATCACAAGTTTAAATTTTATTAAAGTAATTAATTAATTAATAAAATAGATTTAAATTTTATTTCACCTAGAACATCATTGTGCACCGCTAGTTTTTTATTTGACAACAAGTTTCAATTTTAATGAATAAATTAAATAATTAAGTAATAGTTAATTTTGCTACATTATCACCGAGCACCGCGCGATAGAGAAGACCCCGCGGAACTGTCACTCGGCTAGTTCTCCGGGGTGTATAAATAGCTTTTAATAAGTTTGGTATCAATTCTGTTATATTATCAGAGACATCATTCATTGTATTAACTTATAACGGAGCGGCTGAAGCCAAGCGGCAAAAAACTGTAGTGTTTGGAACTAAAAAAGAGCTATCTCCAGCAATAGACGCCCATTGGTTGACATGATTATGATGAATACAAGAGTCCGATTATGAAAATTAAGCTTAATTTGCTATACTCCGCGAAAAGCAGGAGAATCTGTGTGGTGTAATTTATAATTTCTCCAATCCTTATACTCCACACCAAACTCCACATCACAACAGCAACGTCCTTCAGACAGGACCACAGCTTATGAAAAAAAGTTCAATTTTCTATACTCCGCGAAAGTCATGAGAATCTGTACGGTGAAATTTTTTAATTTCTTCAATCTCCACACCAAAACAGATCTTCATCAATGTACCCTCTACGCACGTTTCGCTCCGAAACCGGAGCATCCTCAGGAGATGTTGACTTTAAAATGAATAATTGTTAAGTCAACAATTAGGAGAATAAGGATTTTAAGAATTATAAATACACCATACAGATTCTCCTGCTTTTTGCGGAGTATAGCAAATTAAGCTTAATTTTCATAATATATCATGGATTTCCGCAAAGTAACGCCTGCTTCTATCCAATACAAGAGTCCAAGGTTATATCTGCGTGGAATGTGAAGTCAGGGCAGTTTTATTGTACCCAAACCCCTTATCGATTTGACCACTGTTTTATATTAGAAAGAAAGACAAAAGTTTAATTTATACCTTGCGCCACTCATTACACATTTACAACTGCATAGCTTTACGAATTTGTAGCGAAGTATTGCTGAAAAATGACATGTTCTATTGTGTAATGGATCGTCTATTATTAAAATTAAGTTTAATTTGTTTGCTATACTCCGCGAAAAGCAGGTGAATCTGTATGGTGTAATTTATAATTTCTTCAATCCTTATACCATTATCCTTATATAATTTTTACTTACTTAACTATTATTTATTGTAAAGTCAACATCTCCTGATGATGCTCCGGTTTCGGAGCGAAACGTGCGTAAGGGTACATTGCTAAAGATCTGTTTGGTGTGGGTTATAAGGATTGAAGAAATTATAAATTACACCATATAGATTAATTTTCATAAGGAGCTCGTCTTTCTTCTTCAACGGTGAAGGAAAACATCGTGAGGAAACCTGCATGCCTGTTTCTACATAATGTTTTCAAAGGTGTGTGGAGTCCACCAATCCTCACGAGGCCAGCGTGGTGGACTGCCTTAAACCCTTCTCATGTGCGTGGGAGGAGACCCGTGACCTGTAGTGGACCGGTAATGGCTTGATGTGATGATAATGACATTCCACTGAAACTCAACGATGTGGCACCTGGTAACTCAGTCACATGAGTCGGAAAAACAACTACCTATATGTAAGATTTTCTGCCTACGTTTCCTTATTCGATTGGCTCAGTGGACAGTGACCCTGCTGCTGAGTCAAAGGCTGTGGGTTCGATTCCCACAGCTAGAAATTATTTGTTTGACGAACATGATTGTTTTTAAGTGTATGTGTTTTATAATCATTTATGGATAATATTTTTTTTATTATATCGACTTTGTCCATAATTAAGTTTGTTAATATAACTTTAACCTAAATTCGCGTTTACTCCTTAGTTTTAAGTAAGATGTTTCATCACAGAAAGAAGGAACGGATTTAGATTGGCGGACTTGAAATGAAATCACACATTATTGTATTGTAATGAATTATGAAATTATAAACAATAACACTAAATATAACACGCAGGTACAATGGGCGGTCTTATCGCTAAAAACAATAACAATTTTGAGAAAGATTAACGCAACAACGCCATGCTGGCCACGCAACAGGCTGGCACCATGGGCGTACCCAGCTTCTGGTCTAGGGGGCAAGAGATTTTTTAGAGGGCCCTCAATACCGAAGCAAAAACTGTATTTATTTTCAATGTCTGTCTTTCTGTATTTTTGGTTTTTTTATTCCTCTAGAAGTTAGGCCTTGACTGCAATCTCACCTGGTGTTAAGTGATGAGGCAGTCTAAGATGGGCTAACCTATTAGGGAGTATGGTAGTCATACCCCTCATCGGTTTCTACGCACTACGCACCGGAACACTAAATCGCTTAGCGGCACGTTTTTGTCGGTACGGTGGTAACTAGCCACGGCCAAAGTCTCCCACCAGACCAAACCAGAGAAAATTAAGAAATTATTTTAGGCTGCTATAGATTTTTTAAAAGAATTCATACATTTTCTGCGAGATTTCCAGGAGGTGGGCTAGCTGACCTCTACTGCCACAGAAAAACCTATCAGCTTACGCGCAACTCGACAATCGAACCTCGTTCGAAAATATTACACGGATAAAGGTTCGCATGACCAACGGGGGAGTAAACTGCCTGACACAGATTAAATAAACAATAAAAAAAACAAAGGAAAAAAGACCAGCGAATGAAATTCTCGGCAAACAATAATAACTACACACATTCCACTCTAATGAAATAGTAAGAAACAACAGTTGGAAAGAGATATAATGGGTATTTTGAAGTTTTCTCACTGATACTATGTATTTAATGTTGAAACTTTTTTTGAAACGTTTTCCATCTTTTGTCAATTTAATTCACACTCGCGCACGTCCGCCACTACCAATGTTAAAACAAGACTGAAGACACAGTGTAAGCTTTGAAAGAACTTTCTAATCGTGATCCTTTTTTTTTCTTAAACATAATTTTTTTATATGTAACATCTTAGGTGGGACAGCGCCCAAAGTATAGATATTATTACCTGAGAAGTGCTTACAATTTGGTGTATTATCTTTGATTACAATAATAATTGTCATGATGGCAGTAACAAAAAATACTGAATTTCTCTTATTACAAGCTGTCCCGGCGAACTTCGTACCGCCAAAAAGTTTTTTTTATGAATACTATATTTTAATACTTTTTATCCTATTCCAGACTAAGAATAATCCGAAAAATCAAATATCATAAAAATTGATCCAGCCGTTCTGGAGTTATAAATGGTGTAACTAACACAACTTTCTTTTATATATATAGATATGATATTAATGTTAATACATTACTCACGAAAAAAACGTATTTTTATATAAATTCTAAGTGAGATTGGCAATAAATAAAACAGCAAAATCTTGTGTTCTGCCATGACAGTTGAAAAGCCGAATTCAAAATTACGACGTCACTTCTTTTTAACACGATTTTGTACCGCTTGAAATTCGAGAAACCCCACCTTTATATCAAGTACTTTGTGATTTCAAACTATCTGTTGCTAATGTTTTTGTTTCCCCCGTCTAAGTTATCAGAGAATTTTTCACCAATACCAGTTTAGATATACTTAAAGCCGTACTGAGGTAACAAAGGCTTTACCTGGCAACATCCTGGTGCTTTTAAAGGATACATAGTATCCCATCGCCAGGATGTAAGCATCAAGTGTGCAAAATTAAAAAAAAAACATACGAGCATTCGCACTAATAATAATTTTAGTGGAAACATATTTAAAAATTAATTAAAACGCTAACCAAAATAAGTAATTAAGACTAAAATAAAAATTTCCCATAATAAAACGCATATTAAGTACCGTAATATGCTATTCACATCGTCGCAAGGTTGCCTGCCTTTCGGTATTCTATAGGATATATTTCGGAAACTATTTGATCTAGTTCCCCCCTCGCCTTTTTACCATCGAACCGCGAGGCACCAAAAAGATCTGCATCCCTACGTGGTCGATATACCGCGGAAGCGTACGAAGCGCTAGGATCTGGAATGCCCTTCCATTTTCCCCAGTGCCTTAAATATGAGTACCTTCAAATCAACCTTAGGCTGCATTATCGCTTACCTTCAGGTGTGATTGCAGTCAAGCGCTCGTATATAAACATTAAAAAAAAAAGTTTATTATTAGTTACAAAAAGTCTAAGTAACTTTAGAATCGAAATCTGACCCGCATTTCGGTTTATCGCCAGGAATTATGTAGTAGTAGAGCTCATTGTGACAGAGCTTGTCCAGGGCAGTAGTACCGCCATGCTTATGTCTGCCGCTAAGCAGCATTACTGTCACCAAGCAGCAGCAGCAGCCGGGCATGCTAAGAACACGTCATGCAACGTGCCGCGCTTATATATCAACGTGAAGAGTCGGCGTTAAGCCTAATGTGCCTATCATCACAACAGCAACGTCCTCCAGACAGGACCACAGCTTATAAAAAAAAAATCAATTTTCTATACCTCGCGAAAATCATGAGAATCTGTACTTTGTAATTTATAATTTCTTCAATCTCCACACCAAAACATATCTTCATCAATGTAACCCTCTGCGCACGTTTCGCTCTGAAACAGGAGCATCCTCAGGAGATGTTGACTTTACAATGGATAATTGTTAAGTATTATAGATAATTGAGAGATAATTTTAAAGATTTTAAAATAATGAAGTTTATTCATAAAAACATTTCTAAATTTAAGAAAAAATGTGACTGCAATAATTTAAACATTAGAAGTAAGAATAAACTTACAGTGCAATATACTAGGTTACATAACATTCATAATTCGTTTAAAGGAAATTGCATACAATTCTACAATAAACTACCCATTGACATCTTGGAGATGTCTCTACAAAAGTTCAAAGTTTGTATTAAACGCAAGCTCATAGAAAAGTCCTATTATAGTATAAAGGACTAGTTAATCGATAAAAAAGCTACGGTGTGAATGATTGCTCTAACCAGGTTGCTCTTCGAATCATTTTAAATGACAATGTAAGATGGTGATAACAAAAAAAAACCCCGGCTAAGTTTGTTGTGGGCTTCTTCTTAGACCAGGACGCGTTTGGAAAGCTCGTAGCTTTGGTTTTAAGTTTACGAATATGGTTATTGCCATCATCTCACTACCGTGTAATTCTCATGTACGAATCAAGAGTGCCACCTATGGGCCTACTTGAATAAAGATATTTTGGACTTTTGACTTTTTTTGACTTAACAATTATTAAGCTTAATTTTCATAATATATCACGAAATACTGCAAAGTTACGTCGCTTCTATCCAACAGGACCACAGCAACGGAGCTGCGGCAGAAATCAGAATGGGGATAGTACTTCCCGAGACAAGCTCTGTCACTAAGAACTCTACTACGACTAAAAGCTGATGCGAAGTCAGAAAAAAACCTAAACCCTATCTTTATGATTATGAATGAAAAAAAGACGTAGTCGGTGGCCACCCACTTCACTGAACACTACGTAACGTATATTTAATTTAACTCAGATAACATTATTTCTGGTTTTGTTACGCGTGTCTCGGTCGGACTAGTTTCGAACCGGTCTAGGGTCATTACTCGTCCTCTTGTAGGTTTTGCAGCAGTGTGCGATGCATTAGGTGGTACATCAGTGAAGCAGTTATATTGCTAAAACTTTTTATCTTAGATCAGTTTATCTTGCGGCTTGGCCCGCTGAAACGGTATAGTTAAGTAAGAACTCCTACTTCTTTACTATTGTTGTAATTGCGGACGTTGCTGCGTGTAGGAAGGACAAACCGACAAACTCACTTTACGTTTTATAGTATTTGTAATTATCTGGGAAATGTAAGTTTGTAATTATCAGTGTAGGTATTATTTAAAAACTTATTTGCACCAGAATCCGTTCAGCAGTAGCAGCCTGAAAACGTATCTAGTAAAGGAATTGATCTTTTCCATAGGATATTTTTAAAATTACCCTATAAAAACTACAGGCCATCTGTAGCCAAAAAGAACACAGTCAGACGTGTAAAAAACACACAAAGACTTCTGGAATTAGGGTAGTGGCAGTTAGAAGCTAAGAAACAAGTTAACCCTTATCTCACGTCCTCGAAGATGGTGACGTTGTCTAAAATGGTAACGGACTAACCTGTTATTCTAAGGGGTTATTGCCATACCCCTATCATACAGAGCTCAAACCCTACCTCTCTCTACAGTGATAGGTAACCGTTCTCTTGTCTACAGCAAATTCCATCCCTATGTCATTGCTAAAGCTCTGTGTGATCTTTTACAATGTCACAAGGTCTGAGCTTGCGGTCATCCCTACAGAGTATGTGAGATTTATTTATTTATTTTTAATTCAATTAGTACGGTTAACACTAATTACACTAAGTAAATACATAGCAGATTAAAACGAGAACAAAAATAAAACAGAACATACAAAAATAAAAACATAATTACAAAAATTCAATCAACCTTACAATAGTTTTACCTAATAGTAATTATATTATCCTTTCAAAATATCAAAAAATAGTTAAGTCAAAAACATGGTGCTATTACATTTCTCACTGTACTGTAATCAATGGTTACAAACGGTGTTACTGCAGTCGAAACGGTGTTCCGGAGATATGAGCCACCCAAAGCGAAATCCTAGTCTTAAATCCATCAGCAAGGTACTGAGAGGATTAAGGGCTAAGCAAAACCAAAGAGGAATCAAACTATGACCCTGAAAAATACCACGCCTAATTACTGTAGGGTCAGTTGATTCAGAGTGCTCAGCTGCTCCTGGACAACGAAAGACTTTCATGCACTGCCTCATACATGACTCAAGTAAAGTAAAAGTAAGCGACAGCTGCCTACTATCATGGACATTCGCGAGCTCTTTAAGCTCACGGATATCTCGTTCACGCTCACGCAGGCTCTCACTGGACACGCATACTACAAACACTAGCTACACCGCTTCCACATCACCACTGACGATAAGTGCCCGTGTGACAACTCCACCAGCCAAACCCTTGACCATCTATTTCGGCAATGTCCCCGCTTCGGAAGACTCCGCCTGGATCATGAGTTCCTTTGCGGGCACCTTGGGGTGACCCCTATGAGCTACGCTCTCTGATGCGAAAAAGATCTGCCTTGCAATCTTACACCGACATGGTAAACTCCATCCTGAGTGACCTCAAGCGATTCAACACTACTCGGTAGATTATAAATTTCTAGAAATAATTATTATAAGTGTGTAAATTTTATACTTTTAGTTTATCTACGTGTATAGAAAGAACAGCCTGGCCGATGTATCCCAGAACCAGGGCTGTACTTTTTTATTTTCCAAAAATTGTATCTTACGAAACTGTTAATTATAAGCATATAAAATAAGATAATATAAGAAAACTAAATTAATAAAAATAAACAAAAAACATGACTCAAGTAAAGAGCATAGGGTTGGGTGGGAATGACTTCCATGAGCCGCGAATTAGGCACCGAATCTTAGGCCTTCTTGCTTAGACTGTAACGGAGGTAATCTTCTCATATTCCCCGTTGTTGTGTTTTGAGAGGTGGACACGTAAATTTTATCCCTTGTCTGGGGATATAATCGGAGGATATAACTTTTGTCACCTACCCATGCTGATGCCTAAACGTGCAGTCAAAATTTAGAAATTATAACTATTATATTGACACTGCCGACATATCTATTATACAACGTGTATATGAAAACCGAAATAATACTTTACAGGCTTTTACCGAAAACTCATAGTTTTTGAGTAAACCATAGTTACCTACTGAAAGAAGTCAGATACAGTCCTAACGTCAATGCAAAATTAAAATCATGTTACTCCTGTCACTTTATTAGGAACGTGTGGCGTAGCGTAGGTACTATGCGCGTGTTGTCTTTTATCTTCAATAATTTATTGAATTGCAAAAAGCTTTATGGTTATGTGGAACTCGTTTACCCAAACTAAAAAACAACCACGGCATGCTCATCTCGTTGGCTTTAGTAGACGTCCAGGAAAACAATTGTATACTTCCCAGACGTCTACCAACCGCCCAACTTAGTGCCTGGGCTACCACACTAAGGAGGAGGGGATCAGGACAGCTTGACCCCCCCTCAGACAGTAGGGAGACACATAAAGTAACGGGTAGCTAGCCCAATAACTACCCGCCGCCTCCCAAACAAGCTGACATATTTCTGCCGTCTCCTTCCTCCCGTCTACGCCGGAGGGGAATATTTGAACGCAATTTGACGGCCGATCGGCGCAGTTTGCAGCGACCCTGCTTTCTGAGTCCAAGGCCGTGGGTTCGATTCCTACTACTGGAAAATGTTTGTGTGATGAGCATGAATGTTTTTCAATGTCTGGGTGTTTATATGTATAATCTAAGTGTTTATGTATAAGAATATTCATCAGTCTTCATCTTAGTACCCATAACACAAGCTACGCTTACTTATGTATAGGACCACAGCGTCATCGATATTAAATAGATTTTATATAACCATTAAAATGTTTAAAAGCCACAGTTTTGTTTTTTCCGTGTATCTAAATAGTTGAAATCAGGTTTTAGCATGGTAAGTAGGTATTAAATTATTCTGCGGAGTTTGCAAAACCTGATGTTACCTTCGACGATACAACGTAAAAACAGAATATTGATCGGTATGTAGGTTAAATGAAGCATAGAATACGTTTGCATGTGAATTGATTTGATTTCCATTTTTCATAAATATATAAATTCATTTAATGATTACTGAGCATTGAAGGTTCCTGAGGGATTTATTTAGGGAAAAGATTTATTTATTTCATTAGATGTACTAAGGATACTACATTATCATTAATAATTTTGGATTATAGTTTATTGTCCGAGTACAGTTATCACTTACAGGTACACACAACATTTAAGTAAGTCCGGTTAAAGATAATTAAATTAAGTTAAAAGCTAAAATAGTAAGAATAAAAGAATTAATATTAAAAAAATGAAAATAATGATAAAAATTAAAGTGTCATGAAAAATGTTAATGTCAGGGGTTTTATAAGTTGTAAAAAACATTAGTCACTCGGTTAATAGGTAAGAATTGGCCTGGGTTGGTATTGGAAAATTTGGTTTGGTTATTTTAAATGAAATTTTGAGCAACTACTATTAGAATGGAAGCTAAACAGCTTCGTTGCAATGCTGTGTTCCGATCTGAAGGGCCTGGGTGCCGGTGTAATTAAAGCCACGTGTTACAGTAATTTTATGAAGTGCGTAAATATCCAACCTTTTGATAACTATAAATTCATATTTGCCAGATATTTTATTAAATTGATTAGGATTTCACAAATATTCTAATAATTTTTAACTAGTTAATAGATAGTTTTTAAGAAACAGTTAAAATTATATTTGATTAATAACCAATGTTCATTTCATTGAGTTGGATGTTGGTGGGTATTTTGATATAAATACGGGTGCATTTTCGATACACTTCAGTCCTACATGGACTCGAACGATCCAAAGATACCTCCCGGTGTCTTAGTCGTTTATCAACCTGATTTCATACAAATCGTAGTTAACTCTAACGTGATCGAATAAGTAAACATAGGCAGAAAATCTTACTTTACCATGCTGGACGTTTGGTACAGACTAGTTGGTTATCTTACCGCCTAGAACTTTAGCCGATTTTATTGAATAACTTGAATAATAATAATAAAAAATATTAAAATTCTTTTTATAAGTTTTTAATAGTGTTTTATTTTTAAATATATCTTAATAAAATTTTTGAAAATATAAAAAAGTATATAAATGAATAATAGAAAAAGTAAAGAAACGTTTATAAATTTCATACACATTTCATTAATCGTGGTTACTACACGATTGATGAATTCTTTAACGACAACGCTTCAACTGACTGACTTGACGTTTCAAAAGTGCTTATAAATTAGGACTACTTGAAATAAATGAATTTTGAAATTTGATTTTTTTTTATTCTAATAAGTCCTCTCACTAAAGGAAATAACATAAAGAGTAAAATAAACAAAAACAAACTAAGCAGAAAACTTTTGTTGCCCAGGAAAACAGCTGGTGCTGGCGAACCAATTTATTAATTTTCTAAAAAAAAGTAAATACATCTTTAGACTGATCGAATTCATAAGTTTCTTCTTAATAAGTTACTTGAGCTAAAACCCAAAATATTTGTACAGAATTTGGAATTTTAAATGAATACCTAAATTATTGTTGGAGTGTAAATTAGAAGATAACATAAAAGCAATAAAATTAATTAGGTAGGCAAGATTACAATACAAGCCTGTTAACAACTTAGAGTTTTTTCCAAGTTTTATGAATTCCAATCCAATACATTTTGCTATTATAATTTCAAAGTGATTTTGCAGCAATAGTATGTTGTAGAGTCAACATCTCCTGCAGAAGATCCAATGTTTAACGTTAAACCTGCGTAAAGTATATTTTCAAATATATGATTATACGCGACAGCGGTTGGTATTATATGATGTAGAGGTAGGTACAGGTGGTTCATACGTAAGAAACTGTGTGAAATTAGTTATAATAAATAACTTCATTATTCCCTAAAACATAATAATTTTGAATTTCTATACAGGATATAGTATCAAACACGTGATGTAAAATTGATATTGAATTGATAAAATTAATTATATGATTTTATTTATTTATTTACATAAAGTTTCCAAAAAAATAAAAAATACTTATAGCTAGCACGAGAAAACCACCCAGGTTTGTAATATGTGCTAACAGAGAATTAAGTCTAGGTACGTTAACTACAGAACATTATTGCCAGTTTACCATGTTGTGTATAAAAATGATCATAAGTTACTAATACTATAATTATATCTTAATATATATAAATCTCCTGTCACGATGTTTGTCCGCGATGGACTCCTAAACTACTTAACCGATTTTAAATTAAATTGGCACACCGTGAGCAGTCTGGTCCAACTTAAGAGATAGGATAGCTTAGATCTTTAATTATAGTCGCAATTTTATTTTATTGCAAATTATTTGTCTATAATTAATTGACAGTCACATGTTATATATATATATATATACTACTATACTCATTTAAGGCTTAGCGATAATGAATACTTTAAAAACAAAATCAAACGCAGACGAAGTCCCGGGCCACAGCTAGTAGTATATATAATTATAAATATTATTTACACAATAACGACATACTTTTGATGAGTTGCAATGAAATTCAACGATATAAAAAGGCGGAGCTCGAATGTAACGGGATCCTTTGTGTTTTGAATTTGAAGTGAAATAAACGTCTATTGTGTGCATCTTTATTCTCTTGTTCTACCGTTTTTTTCTAATAATATCGATAGTTACACGATACAGATAATTAATCTGCTTTATGTATTTTATAGGAAATTACTCTTGGTATTCCTCGCGTACTGTAACTTTCACAGATACTTAATCCCATAAAAGTCCTCAATTTACGACGACATAGCCTCTGCTGAATCCTTTTTTGTCATTTTCACATCGTTTGGTAAAAGTAACGCAACGCAAGCCCCCGCTGAAAAAATAATTAAATTAAAGTCTTAAAATTTAACTAGGTATTAGTAACTCTATCTTTCTTTAATTGTATCTCATTATCTGAATCTAACTTAAGTTTCAAATTTAAATAAATGATTGAATAAATATACATTTATTAAACATAGAACAGAAAAAATAAATTTTAACATATACAAACTTAAGCGGTCTTATCCAGGCAACCAATACCGTAAAATAACATAGCTAAAAAAGAATAAAACGACAAAAAATGGGAAAGAATATTATGTTTTATACTCAAATAGAGATAAATGGAACTAAAGGTGGGTAAGTCTCATTTTAATTTCCTAAACGTTTATTAAGAGGCTATATATCAACAAAAGATTATCATAATAGAACTTACTAAGAGTTATGCTCGAAAATATATAAAAAGCGAGTTGACAGTCAGTAACCAGTAGGTTTTTGAGGACGTTGATACCCACAAATGAACTGGCGCGACCAATCATTAGCGTTAGACATACTGCCATTGCTCTGAAACACATAATACAATTTTAAAACAAGAAAAATAAACACGTGTATGTATACATACCTACCTAAAGGAAATACAATGTGTAAATGAAAACCGAAATAATACTTCACAGGCTTAAGAGGTACATTTATTTGTCTCTGAAACTTATCTGTAAACTGAGAGCGAAAACCTAATCGTTTTTGAGTAAACCACTGCCACAGTTTAGTTACTGAAAGAAAGATACAGCCTTATTGGTATTGCCTGCCATAACATCACATGCAAACTGAAATCATGTGAATCCTGATTCTTTAGTTGGTCGGTCGGTCTTTCATCTTCAATAGGGTTGTCATAAGTAAATACGTAGAATGTTTTGAATTCGTTTCTATGGAAAAATTAATATTTTGATTTAGTATTTTTACAGGGTGATTCCTCATAAAATATACTTATGCATCATTCAATATTATCATGATATGCCAGAAGAAGTTATATTTACAACATATTTTACGGAAATTAGAAGATTCACGAACCATATACTTTGCATATACTTTCGGTGCTCTACATTTGTATACTTTTGTTACAATGTCAATCAACATAGTTGTTGTATATTAGTCCTGATATCTTTAAATATATCCACATAAAAATTAACCTCCTATTTTTTATTAACTCTGTTATATAAGATATACAAACTTGACATAAGTGGGAAAGATGTCAACGCTGAAGGTAGAGATGAAGCCGAAATTGACATTGGCTGATATGTAGACGATCAAGCAGCCCGTGCCCAGGATCCAGGAGTTGGTGGCGTTGACGCAGAGCCCTGCTAAACCAGCAATCACCTACAGAACAAATTTTTTAAAGTTATATAAATACTAGCTTCTGCCCGGGCCTTAGGGGATCAAAATTGGGCCTAAAGTTTCGCTCGTTAACAATTTTCAATTTTCCCTCGGGAACTACTTAAGGAATCGGTATAAAAGGTAGCCTATTTGTTTATTTCATGTTAAAGGCTACATGCATGCCAAATTTCATCGATATCCGTTCAGCCGTTTGTTCGTGATTGAGTAACAAACATCCAAACGTTCACATTTTTAATATTATATAAATATATATATAAATAGCAGAATATATAGAATTAGAGTTTCGGATTAATAAATCCGTTGACAATGTCATTTGGATGAAAGGGACTTGGACCAAAACTTAAGCATCTAAGAGAGAGGAGTTTAATTTTTAGAAATGTATATCTACTTCAGTTTTTAACAACAAGTAACAGATAAAAAGAAATGGTCAACAGAGGCAATTTAGGAATTTTAAATTTCTGAATTATCTTGGCTTGGTCGCTTTAGCCGTGGCTGGTTACCACTCTGCTGACTACGTACCGCTAAGCGAATTATCGTTCCGGTACGATGTTATAAAGATCGATTTGGAGTCATAATCATCAATAGCATAACAGTCCAATGCTGAACTTAATGCTTCCAGAGACAGGGTTTGCCCGTAACGATGAAGGAAAACATCGTGAGGAAGCCTGCATGTGTATGAACAGTATGGAGAACTCTCGGAAGTTCTCTATATTGTTCTCAAAAGTGTGTAGAGTCCACCAATACGCACTGGGATTAGGACTGGGTGGTCTACGGCCTTAACCCCTCATCATTGTCGGATAAGACCCAAACCCTGTAGTGGGCCGGTAATGGGTTGATACAATGGCGTGCATAGAGTATAGGTATGCACACGGTATGCAGATGGTATAAAATGAAGTAAATCCCCAGTACATGTTATAAAAACTTAAGGACAGGCATTGTAGGAGTTACAAAAAGCCTACTCTTAGGCTGCCAGTCCACCGGAGCGGAGCGAGGCAGCGGAGTTGAGAAATGAACTAATGCGGAGAGGAGTTGCGTACTGCGTCTGTCCACCGGAGCGGAGCGAGGCTGCGGAGCGAAGTGAGAAAGTAATACGGAGCGGAGTTGCTGTGTTTTTCAATATGCGGAGCTAGGCAGCAAGCGATGATTTCCTCGCTGCGCTTCCTCGCACGTGATTCTTCGCTCTGTTTCCCCGCTCCGCTTACCGGTTTTATACAAATTTTTAAACTAGCTCGCAAGTCCCTGTCCACTTAAGAAGAGCGGAAATTTTGTGCAATCCTATTGGTTAATATGTCATCGTTTTTCGGCTCCGCAGCCTCGCTCCGCTCCGATGGACTGGCAGCCTTAAGTATTTATAACTCGTACTAGGGGGTTTTCTTCATTTTATATCAATTGCATACCCTGTGCGTACCGTCTATGCACGCCACTGGGTTGATATGATGATGCTAAGAATTTATTGACAGACAATTATAGATCCCTTTGCCCCGGAGTTAAGGGACTTCGGGATACGCGGTTCAACATCATTACATCCACCGGCCCACTACAGGGCACGGGTCTCCTCCCAAAATAAGAAAGGCGGCAGTTCACCATGCTGACCACTAGACAGAGGTTGAGGTGGATAGGGTAAATAAAACTGCACAAACCTGTATAGCAATAACCATGCGTTTCCGTCCAACGTAGTTGATGACCGTGCTGAGTACAATATTGAGAACACCAATCGCTAAGCTCGACCCACACACGATTAGCAGAGCGAAGGTGTTGAGACTGCAATCATTGTTCTGAAAAAATTCACCAATCAGAGTAAGGGATTATATCATCATCTTCATAACAACTAATGAACGATCACCTCTAGACGTAAGTTTTTTGTAGAGAGTTCCCAAATCCACATTCCATAGGCAATCTATCTTTTGTAAGACGTTTGCCTACTTTGAAGTTTACAAACGTTTCAAGCCGCGGAATTTACCGGTGTGAGACATCATTCTAACAAGTAAGAAGCAAAACTTATATTGTTTTTATTCGTACCCAAAGGGTAAAACGGTACCCTATTAGTAGTAATAGGGGACCAGAAGTTCCTGAGTTCTAGTAAACAAACAAACAAACTCTTCAGTTTTATATATTAGTAGGTATATAAGATTGTAATGATCTAGTAGACTAATCCTGAACCTAAACTGAACTGTGACTGACTGTAACAATGTTAACGGCTGTACAGCCTGTACAGATAGGCTGTAAAGATAAAGGAAGTAGAGGAATTCTTTTTCCATACAATATTAAAAAAGATATATACGGTACGGTACCTCAGTCAAGGTTGCGTTTTGAGTTGACTCCATCATTTCGCAGAAGGACATGACTTCGCCTCTCTCCCTCGCCTTCATAATAGAGTCCGCGATAAACGGTAACCAAACTATAAATGCATTTATCCTGAAAAATCGTATAGTAAACTAATCACTTCCTCTCACAGATTTCGGCTACGTTGGTCCATCTCCAGAGATTTTCCTACTACGCGGGAGATATTGTAGTGCTCTCCTTTCCCTCTCATTGACCGATGGATCCGGAAAACGACCGGAAAGTGATCCTGCGCAGGACCGACAGCGTGTATCACCGCCAACTTCCAAACTCCGAGCTGATACTAAGATATTTTTGATAGAAAAACCCAATACTATACATTACCCCGACTTGTGGATCGAACTGAGGACCCCGTGATCAGCTGCCGAACATGCTCACCGCTAGACCGATGAGACAGTACATAGTAATGAAATATTGACACCCCTACCGATATTTCTCTGCCAATCGGTATACAACGTGTAACTGAATTACGAAATACTGTTGAAGCGTGCTTAAGGATATTTAATAACGAATCACCGTGAAAAAATATAAAATCAAAAGAAGCATATTAATTTTACCATGCAAACTAATTCAAAACAACAAAAGTTTTTAGTTATAACAACCCTATTGTAGATTAAAGACCGACACGCGCATAGTAGTCCTACCAACGCTACGTGACGCGTAACTAATAAAGTGCCAGGAGTCACTTAATACTTGATTTTAATTTTGCATGAAATGTTAGGGCTGTATTTTATTTCTTTTAGTAAATTCTGTGGCAGTGATATACTCAAAAATTATTAGCGTTTAGATTTCACAGATATGTCTTAGAGACAGTAAATAATGTACCTTTTAAAGTTCTCTAAACTTCTCACGTTTTATTATTACGTACTGAAACTTTGTATGAAAAAAAATCTTATTATGTCTTGTAAGCTATTCAACACATTATATAAGAATTATTTCTACACGGATCGTACGGGACGTATCTTACACACTTTACTAGCTACATTTATATGAGGTACATTTTTTATATTTACATAGATAAAATCTAGCTTGGATAGCCAACTCATAATGTGTGTAATTTTATGAAAGAAATAAACGACATTATTGACGGCCGTGCTTTCTGTGTCCAAGGCCGTTGGTTCGATTCCCCCAACTGGAAAATGCTTGGGTAATGAACATGAATGTTTTTCAGTGTCTGGGTTTTTATCTGTATATGATAAGTATTTATGTATATCTATATATATAAAAATGTTATGTTGGCTTCTGTGCGCTTCTAAAACTCAAAAAGTTCTGCACCGTCGAGCTGAAATCTTAGCATGATATATAATACGCATCAAGGGTTGTTTTTATCTATTTTTCTAAACCATTCAATCACAATGTGCCACAGCGAAGCGTGGCAGGGTACAGCTAGTCTTTATATATATATTTCTTGTGTGCGTGTGTATGTCACTGAACTCCTCCTACACGGCTGGACCGATTTGAATGAATTTTTCGGTATGCGTTTGGGTGGCACCGTGGATGGTTTAGATTCACAAATCAGCCCGACAGATGGCGCTGGGGTCAGCTAGTCTTTATATATATATTTCTTGTGTGCGTGTGTATGTCACTGAACTCCTCCTAAACGGCCGGACCGATTTGAATGAATTTTTCGGTATGCGTTTGAGTCGCACCCTGGATGGTTTAGATTCACAAATCATCCCGACAGATGGCGCTGGGGTCCGCTAGTATATAATATATATTTCTTGTGTGCGTGTGTATGTCACTAAACTCCTCCTAGACGGCTGGACCGATTTGAATGATTTTTTTGGTATACGTTTGGGTTGCACCCTGGATGGTTTAGATTCACAAATTAGCCCGACAGATCGCGCTGGGGTCCGCTAGTTATTCATAAAAATATCGCACTAGTCATTCATAGAAATATCGTCTTAGTACCCATAGCACAAGCTATAAATAAATATTTATCTACGATACGATAAATTATTCATCATTCAGTTATGTTAGTACCCACACAAGCTACGCTTAATTTGGGGCTAGATGGCGATGTGTGCACTGTCGTAGTATATTTATTTATATATTTTATTATTATTATTAAGATTAATATTACTTCAGGATTGAGTATCTCATAAAACTACGAAATATCGAAGTTGGAACGTATAAATTAAGAGATAGTATTCTTACCCAGCATATGCAATTATAAACAACACCCCCAATAGAATAGTATTCTTCAGTAGAGGCGCTTTTAAGAGCGGTAATGTTTGTGCGACTATCGATGAGAACATCCCTTTGGTGGGCGCTCCTGTCTCTTCGCCTAATTCCACTGATAGTACCTAGATACAATGTTTTTGGTTAATAATTAAAAAGAGAGCTAAAGAAGACAGGGCTTTTTGAAGTTATAAATCTGTGAGGCTTTATAACCTCACAGAACCTTTGGAAATACTAAAGCGCACTTTAAATAAATAAATATAGGATGTGTCTTTGTTTGTCCTTACTTTACGCCCTAGCCAATCTACTTGATTTTGTGAAGACTTAGTTGCTACTTTTTATCCCAGGACAAAAACGCGTACGAAGAACATAGAGTAATTATTTGAACAGCATGGTTGGTCTAAAATCTATATCCTTCTTTATCTGCGCCAATCGGACGTTCTTTGTCGTCCGATTGGCGCAGTGTGCAGTGACCCTGCTGTCTGAGTCCAAGGCTGTGTTCGATTCGATTCCAATAACTGGAAAATGTATGTGTGATGAACATGAATGTATTTCAGTGTATGAGTTGTGAATCTGTACATTAAGTCTTTATGCATATTATTAATGGCGCTGGGGTCCGCTATATTCATAAAAATATCGGACTAGTTATTCATAGAAATATCGTCTTAGTACCCATAGCACAAGCTATAAATAAATATTTATCTACGATACGATAAATTATTCATCAGTTATGTTAGTACCCACACAAGCTACGCTTACTTTGGGGCTAGATGACGATGTGTGTATTGTCGGAATGTATTTATTAAACTTTTATCATTACTATTTTAAAATTTTAAAAGACAATAAAAACAAAAAAAAAAACTTTTAAAATATTTAAAAAAAAACAGTCCTCCGCTGGCAGGGCTTTTGAGTACCCAAGCAACCGGCCCGGCGGTCAGGACTCCAGCAGAGCTAGCACGGGCGGGAGATAAAAATTATATCCCCCGATTATATCCCCTGACAAGGTATATAATTAACGTGTCCACCTGTTTATTAAATCTATATTATTTGGATATTATTTCCACTTGTGCGCCAGTGCTCTGAGGGTTGATAAAGCTGTAGGAAAAGATAAATTTATATTTATATCCTTTCCTCTGGGATATAATTGTCTCCTGCCCATGCTAGCCGTGCTGTGTGAGGAACTTCCTCACAATATGTGCCGCTTTAAGAATTACATGGGTCGATACTTCTGTATACGACCCTTGACCCAACAATCAAGCGAAAGCTTCTTGAGATTTTTGTCGAAGCATATATATATATATATATATATATATATATATATATATATATATATATATATATATATATATATATATATTTAATTATTATAACTTTATCCTTTAAGAGAAGAAACCTCTGCCCAGCGTGATGAAACTTAACTTACGTCATACTCCTCCGCGCTTTTTCCCAAATTGGTCGCAAACATTTCCCTCAACACATTCATTGCCTTTTCGTCTTTGCCCATACGCAGATAGTACCTCGGACTCTCGTGCGAACTGAACATGCAGATAGCGGCCACAGCACAACCCGAAGCAAATAGCAAATTCAATAGACGCCACGATGTGAAAAATATGTTGAAATACGGTACGTAGATGGAGAACTTTAGCTGAAGGACTGGTATTGCTACAACTGAAAAACAATGTCAAAGACAAATATTTTTGTAATAATAATTTTTGTAAAATAGTTGAACTGTACGTAGATAGAGAACTTTAATTGAACTAAAAAAAATTATTGGTAGAACTAAAAAAATTCAAAGTCAAATAGGTTTGCATGCAAAAACATACAGCATACTTTTCTTTTTTTTTCCACTACAAGTTAGCCCTTGACTGCAATCTCACCTAGTGCTAAGTGGCGATGCAGTCCTGACCATCGAAAATACAGATATTATAAATTTCCAAATTACCTATTCCAGGAGCAACGGTAACTCTTACTTAAA
The DNA here is from genome assembly GCF_905163445.1 of Pararge aegeria. NCBI lineage: Eukaryota > Metazoa > Arthropoda > Insecta > Lepidoptera > Nymphalidae > Pararge > Pararge aegeria. The sequence goes on from NC_053189.1 coordinate 17,821,406, forward strand.
ACTACAGGTCAATGCATTAGACCGGAATGTTTGGTTCTTAATAAGGTAAGAAACAGTAGAGACAAACTTACCAGCCATGAACCCTGCTGTAACGAGGTACATCGCAGAAGTTAATGAGATCAGGATGGATCTCTTGTGCTGCGGCGTGCATTCACTCAGCCAAGTCAGTGTCAACGGAATTGTTCCAGCTAAACTGAAACAAGTCATAAAAACCACATCTGGGACTATGCTTTCAAACTGTGAAAGTTTCCGTTACCTCCGTTCCGGTACCTCGGTTTTTGGTACGTATTTAAAACAACAAAGCAACCCGCTTTGTACATTTCAAAGGTATATAATACAGTACAGTCGTGGCTACTTGGTAGAAATGTGAAGGAGGAACTCACGCGCCAGAAGACAAAAACTTCAAAAAGCAGAAGACAATCCAGTTGGGAGAGAGCGCTGCGCAGGAGCCGCACACGAACGCAACGCACATGCTCCATCCAAGAACCTTCCTTCTTCCACGAGTGTCCGCCATGTAGCCCTGGAAGTGAGACGTCGCTATTATACCTGAAATAGAAAATAATAGTAGTACAACATTGGATAAAAGTCATGCTTAATCACCAAACTTAATTCTTCGTAAGTACCCCACGTCCCCTACGTCTGTGGCCAGTTATAAAATTAGGCAGAACAGCAGGACAGAAGTCATCACCGTAATTGACGGCCACTGGTGGACATGCCTTTTCCAAAGTACAAAGTCTGATGGCGTTTTTGTACCTAGTTGGGTTCGACCAGCACCATGGGACCCCAACGCCAATGGTACTTTGAGGTATTTGCTACGCTTTTTACTTCACTAGTTTCACGACTCTATGAGCTATAGCGGTAACTCTAGTTTTAGGAATGTCCTCATTACTGTATTGACCACGTCGAGATATTGCACCTAAGCTAGAGAGCCATCGCCACCTTAGAGATTGAACCTTCTTATAAGGCCTACCTTAACCACGTTTAAGAAACGTAAAAAATCCTTTGAACTACTACAGGCTCTGAGGAATTTTGGACGAAAAGATGTCATGAATATTACTGACGCCACCTATCCAAGATGGACTCGGAATATCTCTTTCTTGAAATTGTTTATCTTTCTGATAATGTAACCCAGATACTCGAATTTATAATTTCTAATACATTGCTCCCAACGAATACTGGATGGAACATGCATTGCACATAATTTTCATCTAGCTCATGTTTATTAATTCCTAATGAGAAACTCCGCTCAGATTAATGACCGTCGCATTCAGGTGTCGGAGAGTCTCTGCAATTCTGACTAAGTACATCATCGGTAAACCAAAACTGTGTGATATAATCGCCGTTGATGTGGATTACAAATATGTTTCGATCCGGAAGCTTAAATACGTCCTTCAAAGCAGCGGTAAGCAACTTTGGGGAGATAACGTCTCCCTGTCGCACTCCTGAAAATTTTAAATCCACGGAGGCAACTAGTACCTAATAGCGGCACCCCAGCCATAAGCCCCTGCTGCGCGGTGGTGGTGCCCATATCACAAGCACTGGCAGGCACCAAGTACGCCACGGAGACCACCTCGAACGTCATCCCCATGACAAGGGTGAGGCTGACCACGAACGCCAGGATATTGAACTTGCCGAAGCCTGTCGACACAAATATTAAAAATTACTCTTCCGTGCCCTGTAGCGAGCTAATATTATAAATGCGAAAGATTGTTTGTTTGTTATTCCTTTCTTTACGCCCTGATTATGCAACCAATATACTTGTAGTTTGGCATAGAGTTACTTGAAAAGACTGAGGGTAACATATTGTAAGCGGTTGCCTACCTGGCTTATACCTACACTACCGCTCAAACATGTTGGGACGTCACTACAAGGTTCGCTTTAATAATGCTATTTTGTTCTAGATAATTCCTAATTATACTTATCTAAATATTTTATGTTTTCCAAATAGAATAATATTTTGTGAAATAACTTAGCGGAAACTAATAACGTAAAATATTATTATTGGTTCGTTTTGTTGTCATCATTGTAAACGGTACCTGAGCCGTATAAAAGTAAGCATACATTCTGTTTCAAGTAATAGGCGGGGGAAACTTTGCTCGATTATATGTCAAATGCGCAAAGTGAAAAATGGTATTATTCCAAGTCCTATCCCCACTTTTTTCAACAAAAGGCATTTTTATCCCAGAAAAACAAAGGATTCCGACGGGATTTGTAAAAAACCGTAACAAAAGCGGGTTTATAATTAATGATCATAGCCCATGGATGGGCTCCACTATATTTTGTATACACGTCATCGCCGAGCCGGCCGGTCCGGACGATTATAAGCTAAATTTTCTTTATGATAGAGTTTACTTTTGTTAGAACAACTTATGACCACAGAGAAATATAATAACAATTCCATTCATACCAACATTATAATGTCGAGTGCTGGAAGAATAATAAAGAAATTATGTCAGTTGAAAATGACGTTATCGAAATTCAAATTAGATTTACGGGAATATAAGCTTTATTCGTAGGGTGTTAAGGTTTTTCATAAGGATAAAGGTTTCTGTCGCTATTGTTCTCGCATTCTTTTTTTTAAATAATCTATGGTAGATTTCAGCTTCCCCATGACAAGGGTGAGGCTGACCACGAACGCCAGGATATTGAACTTGCCGAAGCCTGTCGACACAAATATCAAAAATTACTCTTCCGTGCCCTGTAGCGAGCTAATCTATGGTAGATTTCAGCTTCTGTAAATTACACTCTCATACCGCTTACAGAACCATTACCGCTAACAGAACCATGATAGGTAGCCTGGCTATTTTTTGGTACGCATTTCCCTGAATAGTGACGCAACAAACTAAAGAAGAAAGAAGCCAAATTTTGTCATTTTGAACCTTATGAATGAAGCCATATAAATGTAATGTAAATAGGGTAGTGCAATGCCTTTTGCTCTCTACGTCACAACCCATCAGTTTAAAATTATTCAAGCTTGTAATTATATGCCTACTACTTATCAGTTACTTGAATACTAAATTCAAGGTGCCAAACAATCCATGTAATTAATTATGTATGTAAAGTAAATAAGATAGTAGTATTACGCAATTTTAGCACGTAATATTTGAACAAAGATACGTTACGTGTCGTCCGAGATACTCCGTCATACTATTTAATATGTAAATGTAGTATGTATGTTCATGTAAGTTTATTTTATTTTTTTGTAATATACTTTATGCACCATCCACTTTCCACTTTTTTATCGGCTTCGTACGCTCAGGTTGCCTTTAAAAGATCACTTTTAGTGATAACGCCGCCTTTGTACCCTAGCACTAAGTACTATTACTGTTTTCCTTGTATTTTTCCTATTGTGTTGTGTTGTAATAAAGTTTTTCTATTCTATTCTATTCTAATTTAGAACCGAGCTCAGGATTCGCACTGAGTAAGGCTATAGGCTACCAGCTGTTTCCCACGATTTCACCTGTGTCGTAACAAAATTAAATTATCGTCAGGTATAGTGTAGCACATATACATACATTCTGTGTATTCTCAATAATATTCACCGTGAGCAGTAAAAAGGAAGTCTTGTGTTTTTTAATACATGAGAGGATAAGTTTACTTATTTGGATAAGAGTTCATAGTTTTTGATAATATAACTAATGAACACCTAGCAATTTTAATTATTTTTGTAATACAAAAAACTTAAAATCTTTTGTTACTTAAATATAAAAGTTAAACATACGCTGTCGAGTTCTTTTTTGTAGGCCTTATCAAGCTCTACCTTCTATCTTTGCCTGCTGACATCCGTAAAAGTCAATCCCTTCCCATATTTAAGTGGGTCTATTTATTTTTGAATATATGTATATGTATATATAATTGCAGTATCCCGCTCTCTTGCAGCTTTTCCTTCTGCCAGAGGTTGCCTTTAAGAGATTGCTTGCAGCCTTTGCATGCCTACAATTCTTTTTCTTTTGTTTATTCTTCATTTTATGTTTTTCTTCTTCCTCTTCTTCTTCCTCTCTACAACTTTTCTGTAGAACTCAATCATATATCTCTCATCGTAAAGACAGCGTTAAAAAGTAACGTTTGCGTTGGACCGTTTTTTCTCCGATTTACTTAGCAAATCCGAATACCACGAAAAGTTATTTTCAGTTTTCAGGTTAATATTTAACCTATGACACTCAGAAATAATATCGCTTTATAATGATGAAAGAATTTTCGATCCGTTCAATAAATCCAGAGATTACCCCCTACTGTGTCACAAACTCAAAAACTTTACAACTTCATAATATTAAGCATATGTATTAAGTGATAATATATAATAAATAAATATACTACGACAATACACACATCGCCAGCTAGTCCCTAGTGTAACGTGTGTTATGGGTACTAAGATGCTCGTAACTAATTAATAATTTTATGAGTAATGTAAATAAATACATATAATATACATATGAACACCCAGACACTGAAAAACATTCATGTTCATCACAAAAACATTTTAGAGTGGTGGAAATCGAACCCACGGCCTTGGACTCAGAAAGCAGGGCCGCTGCGCCACTCGGCCGTCAAAATAATATTTTAAGTATACTCGTTCTTGAATTTAAGAGTTATTTTTTGTAGTACAAAGTATTTATGTATTATAGCGCATGTAGGTAAAGCACTTTGGTTGTATGTTTTCTTCTAGTTCGCTCAACAATACCAATTTACCAATTTAAGCTGAAACCAGAACAGAACTGTTATATTCTAGCCTAGCCTATAAAAGCCTATATTTATTAAAAATTATTATTATTTAAAATGACATTGTGAGATGGTGATAACAAAAAAAAACACCCGGCTAACTTTTTTGTGGGCTTCTTCTTAGACCAGGACGCGTTTGGAACCCTCGTAGCTTTAGTTTTAAGTTTACGAATGTTGTTATCGCCATCATCTCACTACCGTGTAATTCTTATGTACGCATCAAAAGTGCCACATAGGGCCTACTTGAATAAAGATATTTTTGACTTTGACTTTGACTTTGACTTTGACTATAAAAAAAAGCCTTTTGGGATAAAATGATATTCAGGAAAAGAATTATATTGACCAAGTACTTTCAGAGTAAAGATTTAAAACTAATATTTTCGTGGTTAATCAACATTTCTTAAATATAGCAATTATATCCAAAGCAAGGAAGCATCGTACAGCTTCTCAATTTAAAAGTGACGTTGTCAGTGTAGTGTGTCGAACAGTTGTGAAATACCGACAAAAAGAACACGAAAGCGGGTAGTCAATTCTGCCCGTGACATCCAACTTGACATCTCGTACCTACGCACAGTGGCGTGCATAGAGGGTATGCACAGGGTATGCAGATGTTATAAATACTCAAGGGCAGGCTTTCTATAACTCTTGTAATGCCTATCCGTAAGTTATTAATAACTCTTACTGGAGATTTGGTATAGTTTATATAATCTGCATACCCTGTGCATACGCTCTATGCACGCAACTGCCTACGCAGTCCCGTCGTGACCACGATCCATGCGACTGGGTCGGAATATCAACAAATCCAAAAATATTATCGTGGTATGTACCCGTTGAACTATATTTATAAAATACTTTCAGAGTCTATCACAAACAAATAATATAAATTAAAAGACTTTTTCTCTTTATAATATACTAGATGAACTTTAACCACGGTTAATTATTCTAAGCACGAATACTAATTGCAATAATAATTATTAGGACGCGCATGAAGCAAGATCTTTGTGAAAAAATACGAATGTTCCTGTAGATTATCCTGAGTAATTCGATGTTTTTCCAGGGTCAAAAGTAGACTATTTTACTCTCCGTCCTTTAACCAACTAACTCTATAAAAAAAAATGTCAAAAAAGCACCGACTTTCACCATTGGATAGAAGCAGGCGTTACTTTGCGACAATCCATAATATTTTATGAAAATTAAGCTTAATTTTGCTATACTCCGCGAACAGCAGCAGAATCTGTATGGTGTAATTTATAATTACTTCAATCCTTATACTCCACACCAAACAGATCTTCGGCAATGTACCCTCTACGCACGTTTCGCTCCAAAACATCGGAGCATCTTCAGGAGATGTCGACTTTACAATGAATAATTGTTAATGAATAATTGCTAAGAATTAACAATTATTCACTGTAAAGTCAACATCCACAGTTTCCTGCTGTTCGCGGAGTATAGCAAATTAAGCTTAATTTTCATGAATCACTTTCACCTTAAAATGTTAGCTAGGATAAGTATAATATAAAAGTATTATACGAGACTAAGATTCGGAAGCTACGACTTGTCGCTAATGCGGGTGACATCGCAGGTCAATGTATATTCTCCCGTCCCTAAGATAGAGCTCAATAAAGTATTGATCATTTTCAAAAATACTAGCGTACCCAGCCCGCTTCGCCGGGCTAGATTTTGCTTTATTTTATTTAAACAATAAACTTACATCATTTAATTTTAAATTTAAGTCTCATAATATATTAAATCATTTATTTCTCTCCGTATTCATTCTCTTCTCGAGCGGGTGAAGATCATTATCTACACCCATGTCCACTACACCCAACAATAGAATATCATCATAGTAAATAAAAGCTGTATTTGAAAGTTTGAAAGTTCAAAAATAGAAGTGCTCCGATCGTCACCAAACTTTACAGGATTACTCGCCAGGTCAATCCGGAGCTTCCCCGAATGTTTCATTGAAATCGGTCCAGCCGTTTCTGAGCCTATACGAAATATACCCACACACTTTCTCTTTTATATATATAGATAGGTTTTTAATCTCTAATAGAGGATATAATAACCCTCAATACGTCTTTACGTCGATAGACGTCGTCCTCACCGGCTAATGGTCGTACGACCAATCGATGCGTATTCTTTATAACTTTTCAACATTATCTGTTGACGTCTAATTATATGAATGCATTTCTACTCACCCGTCTTAGTCAAAGCATCCTCAAAACTTGTTGAATTTTTCGAAATCATTTTGAACTGCCCTTTTGTAAACTCACTCTGACATTCAGTAGTTTAACTTTATACGATTAAACTTTTAACTATTCCTACTACTTATTTAACCTCATTTAGTTTAGTAAATGTGATAATATTTCAGTATTACACATTTAATTGAAACTTAAAAAAAATAACTTTAAACCTTATTTAACTCTGTTTACTTAAGTAAAAGTGATACAAGTTTTGAATTATTTAATTGAGAACTGTTCACTATTGGATGGTTAATGTAAGAGTCTATATAAAAGTATTGAACCTGTTCATACATATGCCTAAGTACATGTAAATAGTTGATAAGGAAAATATTTAAAATCTTAATACTTTAGGTAAGCAATACGTGTATATTTAGAACCAGCTGTTAATAATTAGTGCTTTGATAATGGTACTAATTCTGTTGTACCCAAATTTTCAAACGAAACTATATGTTTAAGACTAGTGCTATCCTTTTCCAGGATATATGGAGTGTGAAAGACAGCACCATATTTAGACCTTTCCATTTTAGATTTGATACAACTCAATCGCAATGTTTCACCTGCCAAGTTTATTGTTCAGGCCTTTCCTAAAGTGGTTTTTATTTAATTTTTTAGTTTAACTTTCTGTAAGAGTTTTTATCCCTAATTTCTCCCCGAAACATAAATAACGAAAAGGCTTAAGGCACGGCTTTACGAAAAGCGTGGCTGAGTACGGATATGTAAGGTTTTTTGACAAATGTAAATTCCTACTTACTAACGCGGTCTTAGGGGGCGTTCATAAAATACGTAAGTTGTATAAGGGGGATAAGGGGGGGAGGGGGTCGAGTCAATATAGTCATAATCTTACGATGGGGAGAGAGGGAGGGGGTATCGGCAAATATCACGCTTTTTTTTCCGATTGAAACAAAAAAAAATTATACTATTTACAATAACAAACCAACGCGTTAACGTAACCCACAAACCCACATTTTGAAAAATTTCACGTGAGATTCAGGAATGAGGGAGGGGGTTGAATAAAATCTCACGACATCTCACCAGGGGGGGGGGGGGGGAACAAAAATTTAAAAAAAAAACACCTCACGTAATTTATGGACGCCCCCGTAGTTCAAAGCAAACTCCACCAATCTATAAAAACACCTATGTTTTAAAATTAAATATTTATAAATAACGCGGGAGTTAATTTGCTATCGCTATCACTATAGATGTTCAAATAAACGGACGGATACAAGGAAACCATTTGTTGCTTTATAACTCAGAACGCTTTGACTCAAATTATTTTAGTAAAATAAATATACTACGACAATATACACATCGCCATCTAGCCCCTAAAAGTATGATGACTGATGAATAATTTTAAAATACATAAATACTTATAAAATACAGATAAACATCCAGACACTGAAAAACATTCATGTTCATCACACAAACATTTTCCAGTTGTGGGAATCGAACCCACGGCCTTGGACTCAGAAAGCAGGGTCGCTGCCCACTGCGCCAATCGGCCGTCAAAATAGGTTTCTATCACGCAGTAAACTTTATATCATTCAAGTTTATGACAAGTTACTTATTCATTTAGCGAAAAGATATAACTCATTCTTTCTTTTCACTCACATTTTCCGCGTATCTAAATATCCAATGACAGATACAAAACCGAATACGCCTGCCATCTGGTAATAGCAATATCGGTTAAAAGCCTAAACAATATTTAACCTATAACTTCGATAACCAACTGTCGGTAGGTTATTTGCTATTTTCTTTTCACAGGAACTTAGTAGAACTTAGTAGTAGTCCCATCTTAGCAGAACTCCTCTTTTATCTTTCACTAGATAATAATCGTTGAATGATGCTAAACAATTTAACTGCTGGGTTTCTGGCCAGCTTTTCTTCAGTAGAATCTGCGATTCGAACTGATGCCTTGTTAGAATCATTACAAACAGTCAGATTTGATGTTTCAAACGTGGTTATGTAAGGCCTATTTTCTACTTGAAATAAATGTTTTTTTTAATGTAGCTGTAAATATCATCATCGTCATCATCACATCAACCCATTACCGGCCCACTACAGAGCACGGGTCTCGTACCACAATTAGAAGGGGTTAAGGCCGTAGTCCACCACGCTGTCCCAGTGCGGATTGGTGGACTCCACACACCTTTAAGAACATTATGTATATCTCACAGGTATGCAGGTTTCATAGTTACAGGATTAAACTTATTAAAGTTAGAGGTGCGTTCTGGGATTCGAACTTAGCCCTCCGAAAGTGAAGTCGAGCTCCTTTCCAATGCGCTATCACCGCTTCAAATATAAATTATTAGCGTACCCAGCCCGCTTCGCCGGGCAAGATTTTGCTTTATTTTATTTAAACAATAAACTTACATCAATAAATTTTTCCCTGAAAGTTTCATTGAAATCGGTCCAGCCGTTTCGGAGCCTATACGGAACATACCCAAACACTTTCTCTTTTATACATATAGATAGAAGATTGTAAGGATATAAATAAATAATAGATAATATTTTATTAAAAATAGCATGTATAATATTATCATGTAAAAATAAAAGGGTTTCGTGGAAACCAATTTAAAAACATAAATACTTGGCTATAACCATTCATCACTATCTTAATATATATAAATCTCCTGTCACGATGTTTGTCCGCGGTGGACTCCTAAACTACTTAACCGATTTTAAATTAAATTGGCACACCGTGAGCAGTCTGGTCCAACTTAAGAGATAGGATAGCTTAGATCTTTAATTATAGTCGCAATTTTATTTTATTGCAAATTATTTGTCTATAATTAATTGACAGTCACATGTTATACATATATATATATACTACTATACTCATTTAAGGCTTAGCGATACTGAATACTTTAAAAACAAAAACAAACGCAGACGAAGTCGCGGGCAACAGCTAGTAACCATATAAAATTTTAGTCCAAGGTGAACTCGGCATCGACATACAGTAGTCTAAAACACTTAATATATTTTAAAAAGCTGTCTAAAACCACAATAGTTTCATTAAAGACGAATTGGAATTACTAATAATATACAATTAACATGTATTTATGATATGTTAAAGTCTGTTTTTTTTATTCCTCTTTCGTTTTTTTATTGGATATAAATAAAATGAATGACTTAGTAAAATATAATTCATGCCAGTTAACTGTATCAACTGACCACGGACGTGTGTCGTGTTCGGTATGCTATTGTATTTTATTTGGCTAATTTCATTGTCTTTGATATCAAGATATAAATTAATCAAACAAATGTATTTTTAGATAATCTACTGCATTTATTGGAGTACCTCATTAAATGTAGGCAAATAAATTATGCCACATATTTCATTATATACCTAACGTGATAATCTTCATTCACCCAAATCCACTTTGCACTGGAAAAAGCCAGTTTGTTATTTTGAATACGTAAATACAAAGAAATAAATATTAATAATTATCTGTCTATCATAAACACCGTGTATGACAGAAAGTATGGTACCTGTATCAGACATACTCAGGATTCGCAGGGTCCAACCTTTTTTTTTTTATCGTGCTTTTTAAGTACCTAATAACTAAGCCAAGAAGCTAAACAACACAAGTACAATACTCCATCTAAATAATTAAAACCGTTTCCGAAATATTATTATCTGTGAAATATGAGATGCTTTGTTGAGACAAACATAAATGAGAAACTTCAGAAATTACAGTCACGCGGATAAAGTCATGGGCTACGTGTACGTTATTAAGTCCATCATAAAATATCCATTCTATGCTATCACTTTTAAATTGGTTTATCTTTATACTCATGCTATATATTTAAAATATAGATTTTCAGGTTTATAACAATAATAAAACATCACTAACATAAACTACCTATTGACATGGAGATGTCAATTAAAATGTTCATAGTTTGTATTAAACGTAAGCTTATAGAGAATTCCTATTATAGTATAAAATACTACGTAATCGATAAAAAAGCTTGTTTGTCAATTATTACTCTTACCCGGTTGCTCTTTTATTAATTTTAAATGTATATGTGCGATGGTTATAACAAAAAAGAACGACCGGCTAAGTTTGTTGTGTTCTTCTTAGACCTGAGCGTGCTTGTACACTCGTAGCTTTAGTTCTAATTTTACGAATATGGTTATCGCCATCATCTCACTACCGTGTAACCACATTTCTCATGTAATGTACGAATCAAAAGTGTCATCTATGGGCCGACTTAAATAAATATATATATTGAATAATTTTTGATCTTTCGAATATTTCTATCACAAAACTTCAAATGCCACTGAATAATTAATAAAAAAACAATTTTTTTCAGTAATTTGAAGACGATTTTTCTGGGTTCGATTTCCGTCAGGCAACACTGCATGCCCGAGAGTTCTTCATATCATTCTCAAAGGCTTGTTCACTGTGCAGCCACCAAGGGCCAGCGTGGTGGACTACGGCCTCAACCCCTTCTCATTGTGGAGACCTTGACCTATGACCTCATCATATCAACCCGTATAACCGGGCCCATCGTATCAACCCATTACCGACCCACTAGGTCGGTAATGGGTTGATACGATGATGCTGATGATATGGTCGAAACGCTTTCCTCATTTATCACCGTTACATAAAAGTTTGAAAACTGCGTTAGCGCGATGTAGAGTTAGTTGTTTATTTTTTTAATAATTTGGCCGCCATTTTGGGCCAATATTCATCAAACATAGCTAAGAATACTCCCGATAATGCACCTTTCAAAAAATACATGTCAAAATCGGTTCATCTGTCCGTGAATTACGATAAATAAATCCCTACTTCCCTACTAATATTATAAATGTCAATGTAAGTTTGTTTTGGCAAATTATAACCGATTTAAGTAATTATGTTTGTACTATATATGTGTTTAATTTTGCCCAAACTGTGGATATTTTTGTGGATTTTTTTTACCCAGACACTGAAAAACATTCATGTTCATAACACAAACATTTTTCCAATTGTGGGAATAGAACCTACGGTCTTGGACGAAGAAAGCAGGGTCGCTGCCCACTGCGCCAACCGGCTGTCTAACGATGCCACAGACACACACACATAGAAACTGCACACTTGTAACACCCCGTCCTTTTTGCGTCGGGGATCCCGCCCCCGATGTCGTCGAGCCCTGGGGTTCTTCTCATGGCAAGCTCTCGCGCTCGCCCCACTCCCCCGGTGACGCCGTAGAACCCGCCGCCGTAGAACTGAACTGCGTTGGGGTTATAGTTATTTTTTGTTATGGTTCTAAAAGCAAAAATGATGACGCGGGCATATCTGTAATCTTTTGCGATCTAGTTGATATAATTCGTACAGTCATTGGCAGTTTATTGAGCTGTGTTCTTTTTAATTTATTGCATGCAGTAGGTACTTTACACCCATATTGTTGTCTGTCGTTCCTATTTCCGTGATTAGATTAAATAGCGACAGTTGATTAAAGTATAATAGGTTCAGCTGATCTTGAGATATTGAACGTTGAGTATCTCTTAGGTAATTTACCTTACGCACCGAATATATCGTGTGGTGACGGTAGATCCGAATATAGTTGTCCTCATCACTTGTCTTCCTGCAGGGCTAGCACAGGCAGGAAACAAAAGTTATATCACCCCATTATATATATCCCCTCACAGGGGATATAATTAACTTGTCCACCTGCTAAATCGCGGGAACATAGAATCGGAGAAGTTTACCCCCGTTTATTATTGCACATATATTATTTGGATATTATTTCCACTTGTGCGCCTGTGCTCTAGGCGTTGAAAAAGATATTTATTTATTTTATTAAACTCTTTATTTGTATACCACAACATTAACATATATAAAATATAACAAAAACAGAAACATATCGAAAGAAGTAGTAATACAAAAGGCGGCCTTATCGCTTAATAGCGATCTCTGCCAGGCAACCTTTGAATTAGGATAAAAAAGAAGAGGAGAATAGACTGCTGGTGGTACGAATATTAAAATACATACATGCGAATAACTACATGCCAATACATAAAGTAGTGTACACAAATAGAATAAAAGTAAATAATATAATTAATAAATAAATATAAAAATAAACTAATATATATAATAACAACACTTACATGTTTAAATACTTTAACATACAATAAATGAGTAAGTATATACATGCTATTAATAGTCGTTGACAATATAAAGAGCCTTAACTGCTCTTTTAAATATTGCCAGTGATTTGGGATCAGTGGATTGGAAGATAAACTTTTATCCCCGGGGATATAATTATCTCCTGCCTAAAGTCAAAGTCAAAAATTTCATTTGTTAAATAAAAAACTGTTGAATTTTTATTCACTTTACTATTCACAGTTGATCCGTTTGATAATATTCGAAATAAATTATACAAATTGATTGTTATATTTGCCGCTAGCTGGCGTATAAGTCAAGAAGCGTGGAGTATTTATTTTTAAACTAGCTGTTGCCCGCGACTTCGTCTGCGTTTGATTTTGTTTTTTGATGTGGCATTCAATTTGGTCGTAGTTTTAAAAAAAATTAAAGTATTCAGTATCGCTAAGCCTTAAATGAGGGGGTTGCTGCTGTCCGCAGAGGAGTTCTGTCCTCTATTTCTAACCACATTCATCAGTTCTACACAAAGTTTGGGCAAAAAAACACATAATATTACAACCTCTGTAGTGCAAAAATAATTATTTAAATCGGTTATAATTTGTCGGAGTTATGGTGTAAAATCGTCACACATTTTCATCCTCTCTCCCAAAGAAAACGAGCTTAATGTCGGCATAAAAAGTATCCTATATTACTTCTCACACTTCCAAGAATATGTGTACAAAGTTTCATGAGGTTCGGTTAAGTCGTTTTGCGTGAAAGCGTAACAAACAAACTTACATTGACATTTATAATATTAGTAGGGATAGGGATAGCGGAAACTACACAGACGTATGACGTAAGCGTTACTTCCGTCAGAAAAAATCAGAGTTTTACTTCAAAAAAAATGTATAAGGAGAGTACAAACCATTTGTATAACCATCAAGACTTTGCAGTAAATCACTTTCTTTGTCGGAAAACTTTAAGAATAACATCTGCAGAAAACCTGCACGCCTGAGTGTTTACCATAATAATCTCTCGGGCATATGAGCTCTACCAATCGGCACGTGACCCGCTGGGTCAAAGGCCTACACCCTTCTCATTCTCAGAGGAGAACCATGCCCTGTGATGGGTTGGTAATGATGCTTTGACAGATTACCTAAAGCCCCTTTAAATAATCGGCTTATCAGGCTACGTCATTGGCTTTAGGTTAGTGATATCTCAAGGCAGATTTAGATACGATCGATACGGGATGCTGACACGTGAGACTTGTTGGGTCGTAGATGACAGAACGATAATGAAATACATATTCACTGTTATATCATAAGATAATTTCAGTTAAGCTATCGTTCTTAATATTATCTTAACTAATATTATAAATGCGAAAGTGCGTTTTGTTGTTCTTTACCCCATAACGAAGTAACCGACCGAAAGTAGCTCGTCACAGCAATCTAACCTGGTGGTAAGTGGGGTTGCAGCCTAAGATAATAGCGGGCTAACCTGTTAGGGAGTATGGTAGTCTTACCCCTAATCGGTTTTTATGCGACATCGAACCGGAACTCTAAATAGCACAGCGGTACGTCTTTGCGGTTGGTAATTAGCCACGGGCAAAGCCTCCCAACAGACCTCCTACTTAAATTTACAGCGCTCACCGATTAGAGGTATGACTCCCATACTCCCTAATAAGTTAGCCCGCTACCATCTTAGACTGCATCATCAGATACTACCAAGTGAGATTTCAGTCAAAGGCTAACTACCAATCCGCAATCCGGTGGAAAAAATAAAAGGAAATAGGCACCACTAGCCTTTATATCCCACTGCTGGCGACAGACCTCTGCATAGAAGAGAGGTTCATAGAGCATAGACCCGCGACGCTGCTTCGCTGTGGATTGGTGGGTTTAATATCACAGGATATTACTCGCTATTATTATTAAAACTTTTTGTCAAAAAGCTCTTCCGAAGTACTACCGCCAAGCCTATTTCTGTCGCCAAGTATTACTGTGTTCCGGTTTGGTGGTTTGCCGGTGTAATCGTAATCACAGGTACATGAGGTTAACACCTATGCCTTAGGTTGACGGATATAGGGCGGTAATTTATAGGTCGTGTTCCTAACGCATTAGTAACGTAAGTAACGTTTAAATTCCTAAAAAAAATCGCCAATTTCTCTAGGGCTACCAAAAGGGTCGGAGGTAGCAATAAAGCTTTACCACCACGCCTATGGAGGGTAGAGGTAAGGAGAGTCATCTTATATGGGAGAAAAGTTGAAAAAGTGTCCAGTTGTTGCGCTAAATAACAGTTCAAAAATCCTCCACAATGGCGCTGGTGGATGCACTATGGTATGAATGTAGCAATCGTAGATGAATTGAAGTATGCCGAGTTAAAAAATTTAATGTCATTATCGACTAAAGTAGTTAATTATTGAGAATTTCGACAACTTACGTTGTACAAAATATTGTGGTAAATATAACCTTACTTCCTTGTATCTCCATACTTCCTTGTTTATTTTTCAAGCCTACTCTAACAATATTTATATTTGGCGCTTCTTTTAAGAGTTACCCTGATGCAAATATGGCGCCATCCTAATTTAATAAATTTTGACGACACTTTTTCATATACACAGATGACTCTCCTTACCTCTACCCTCCATAACCACGCCAAAAAAAACGGCTGCCACAGACAAACGATGTAGATACCTACCAATTTTGAACTCACCTCATAAGTTTGATTCGCAGTTGACCATGCTAGCATAGAATCGCTATGAAGCGTTAAGGCCGCCAAATTGTATACGTTGTTTTGTTATACTTTTCTTTTTTTATGTACTTCTGTAGTGCAATAAAAGGATATTTATTCATTCATTCACTCAGAGTCAGTTCAGCATATCAAACAAAAATCTTAGCTCCCAACTAATATTTCTCACATGACACTTAGCCGTTCTAGTATAAAGAAAAGTCTTGTGACGACAAAACATTATGTGCGCGTATTACTTACCATTTTTGTCGTGATATAGCTGTCGGGTCATAGTTTTTTTTTTGTCATAAATCTTTTTTAATAGCGACAGAATAATAACATATTATTATAACATAGTAATAAATTATTCATAGATCGTGCGTTAAGGGCCGGATACTGCGGGGAAGTGATCTAGGTCCGCTGTCTTTTATTATGTGCATATTTGAGGGACAAGTAGAGAGTAGGGTTGCCAACTTTTATTTAAAAAAATCTGTTAAACGCAGCATGTATACTACCAACTAATCTTGTATATAATATGATTTCAAAACATTTGAACAAGGGTGCCTAAGTGTGTTTATTCTTTTTATTTTTTTATTTTTATCGGTTCGATCGTAACAAAATATTATATATGTATAAAAATCTTTTATATTATTTTTTATTTATTATTACACTTTTTTTCTTATTTTTTAATTATATAATACTTCTAAATGTGTAGACTATTAAGTTGTATTTTAATTCTAGTGTGTGTATATCCAAATAAAGTTTTATTTTCTTTTCTTTCTTTTCTATTTCAAAACCTTTATTTTTCGACGGTCGATAAGCGCAGTGGGCAGCGCTCCTGCTTTTTGTGTCCAAGGGTGTGGCTTCGATTTCCACAACTGGAAAATATTTGTATGATGAACATGAATGTTTATGTGTCTGGGTGTTTATCTGTATATTATTTAAAAGTATTTATGTATATATTCTTCATAAAAATATTCAGCAGTCATCTTAGTACTCATAACACAAGCTAAGCTTATTTTGGGGCTCGATGGTGATGTTTCTAATGTCGTAGTATATTTCTTTATAATTAGCGATTTTGGTAAATCGCCACAAGCAAGATTAAATATCAATTGTATTTCGCCGTTATTCCCCATTCGGATCAGGTATTAAAAATCTTCGCTCCTCATATTTATCAAAATTCAGGATAGTTTTAGAATTGAGACCATGCTTTTAAAAGTTTCATCCTTTTATTAATGCTTCTGCTGCACTTTTACTCCTTCCCAACAGGATATTAGTTACAAAAGCTAAAATCGGCGTACTCGAGTTGATTTTCTTAGCCTAACTTGACATTAATAACAGAAATTAAATAAGTTAGAATCAGATAACTTAACCCAATGATCGCCAACCATACATAAAGCTCCAAGTATTCAAACGCGTCACTACAATGTGCCGTTTTTTATAACAACTACTTTCAACAAAGGTTGTCTGGAAGAGATCGCTTTAGCGATAAGACCGCCTTTGCACACCTACAACACAACTAGTTTTTTATTATTTTATTAATAGTACATAAAACAACTAATAATAATAATAATAGTGAGCATTTGTCTATAACCTCACCTAGTGGTAAGCTGTGACGTAGTTTAAGACAGTAGTGGGTCAATCTGTGAGGGTTATGGCATCTATTTCTACACGGTATCGTACCTGCTATTATCCACTGCTCCCCATCTCGGAAAACAAGCGCCTATTCTACGTATATGTGCGAAATACAACGAGTTGTCCAAAAAGCTTATAGGAAAAAACTCACCGAACACTTAACGGTGAGTTGAATATTTTGACAAATTAAGTTTACACGACGCTTTGTCTATGCTATGTGCACTTGTAATTGACGTGCAATCAGTCCATGTTTTTGTGTGTGTGTTTTATTTAGAAACGTGTAATATGCATGTTGTTAGTGCTCTTAAAAAATAAATTTAGACGGCTGGTTGGCGCAGTGGGCAGCGACCCTGCTTTCTGAGTCCAAGGCCGTGGGTTCGATTCCCACAACTGGAAAATGTGTGTGTGAAGAATATGAATGTTTTTCAGTGTCTGGGTGTTTATATGTATATTATTATTAGGTATTTATGTATATTATTCATAAAAATATTCATCAGTTATCTTAGTACCCATAATACAAGCTACGCTTATTTTGGGACTAGATGGTGGTGTGTGTATTGTCGTAGAATGTTTATATTTATTTATTAGAATATTTAAAAAAAAAAAATATATTAATAAGTTGTCACCATTTCACATTGTCACTTAAAACTAAGGAAATGTAGTCGCCAACCCTAAGTGGCCCGATTAATTGGCACTTCCTTGAATAAAGGGTCGATATCACTTCTAATGCTGTGGCATAATAACAAAGCGTTTACGTCCATTATTTCCTCTTTCCCTACAAATAGACAACGTAAACTGCAATTACCTAATCGAGGTTACGGCTCGTGTTACTTTAGAAATATGACACATTGTCCGCTGCGAAATGTTTGTAATGCTCACTGGGGAATACAAGACGTCTTCGCAACGACTTCTGCGATCGCGATTGTTTTTGGGGTTCCGTACCCAAAGGGTAAAACGACTCTTATTGAGACTCCGCTGGCCTCGACGTCCTGCTGAGCTTCTGGAGTGACCCGGCGGGGAGCCGTACCAGTGGCACTACGTACAACGGAAGGTTCCGGCCGACCAAGTACGGAGACAACAGGACAAAGAAGAAGAAGACTTCACTGTCCGTTCATCTGTCTGTCACCAGGAAACACATGAACTAGAAAAGTGAGAAAGTTGAAATTTTCACAGACGAGGTGTTGCTGACATAACATTTTATCAACAAATACTAAAAAATAGAATAAAATTTATATTTAAGTGGGCGCCTATACAACAAACGTGATTTTTAGCTCGTTTTTCTCGCTATTTAGGGCGGCAACAGGTAGACGCTGTAAATATTTCCCGAAATATTATAACTTTAAAAAAATTTAGAATATTTGATTAACTTTAAAAAAATTATATTTCATGATAAGTTAAAAAAAATAGAACAAAATTTACTGAAAAAATATATTAAATTAATTTAAATTTTAAGGACTTATTTTATAATAGAAATGATTTTTTTCGCCGTTTTTATACAAAATGGTACAGAACCCTTCGCGCGCGAGTTCGACCTGCACTTGGTTGAATTTTTATATATTTATGTTACTACAAGTTAGCCTCGGACTGCAATCTCACCTGGGGTAAGTGATGATGGTAACGGGCTAACAGGTTAGGGGCAATGGCAATTATATTAAAGCCATACCCCTTATCAGTTTCTACGAGACATCCTACCGCTTCAGAACGGGGCAAGCGTCCTAGGCAAAATTAATTTGAATATTTTTGTATATTTCTCTGAATTGATTGCCGCGGCTTAGATGAAAAAGGGTTTACATCAGAAAAAAAAGGGTTTATGGATGTAGCACTCACACAAGGTTTGTTGTGGGCTTCTTCTTAGACCAGGACTCGTTTGGAACCCCCGTAGCTTAAGTTTTAAGTTTACGAATATGGTTACCGCCATCATCTCACTACCGTGTAATTCTCATGCATCATCAAAAGTGCCACCTATGGGCCTACTTGAATAAAGATATTTTTGACTTTGACTTTCACTTTGACTATACTTACACCGGCAACCACGCCCTTCAGACCAGAATTGCAGCATTGCAAGAATGCTGCTTAGCGGTAGAAATAAGTCTGGCGATAGTACTTCTACTACTAATTATGGTATAGTTGTTTGTTATCTCATCTCATCTCATTTGTCTCATTCAAAAAAAATGTTTTGTTCATGTTTTTTTGAATGAGACAAATGAGATGAGATGAGATTCATAACAGGCACTTTCACACACAGGCAGGCATTTTTTTTCTCATTTGATTTGTCTGGTGGCTTCGGCCGTGGCTAGACCGTCCTACCGTCAAACCACGTTTAACATGATGATGATGGAAAATTGTATAAAGAAATGTTTCCGTGACTATCCTTGCGCAAGTACCTAGGTATTTTGTAATACGCCCGCGAACGTTTTATCAATGAAAGCAAGATACGTTGAGGATTTTTTTTATATCTCCTTTGTTTGTCAGCATTGACATAACATATCTCTGATAGACGTAATCTGACACGTGCACGAGACAAGTGTTAAGACTTTTCGGATCAAATCTTTTTTGCTTATCTTTGACGCCACGATTTCTACGACGAAACCGAGGACGACGGCTAAGTTTTTTTGTATACAACGTGTCAATGAAAACCGAAACAATACTTCATAGGCTTTAGACGTACATTATGTACTGTCTCTGAGACTTATCTGTAACACCGTAAACCTAATAGTTTTTGAGTAAACCACTGCCATAGATTTTTACTAAAATAAATCAGATACAGCCCTAACATCACATGCAAAATTAATATCATGTGACTACTGTCACTTTGTTAGGTACGCGTCACGTAGCGTAGGTGCTATGCGCGTTTCGGTCTTTTAGCTTCAATAGGGTTGTCAAGTAAACACTTAAAATATTTTGAATTCGTTTGTATAGTTTAGAATAAATTTGAAATATATAATCTTTTGATTTACTAATATTTTTACGGGGTGATTCCTTATGAAATATACTTATGCAACCTTCTGTACAGTTAAAACTAGCTGTACGTGCAGTCTTCATCCGGGTTTATTATGCTTTTTATACAAATCCCGTGAAAACCGTTGGTTTTAAACCTTAAACGTTGGTTGGTTCCGTTGGTTGGATAAAAAGTGATATAAAAGCCTTTGTTACTCTCCATCCTTTCAACTATCTTTATGCTAATAATCAAGTTGATTGGTCGCTTAGTTAGGGCGTAAAGGAAGGGCAAACAAACAAACAAATTAATAAGCACACTTTTATATTTGTTAGTCATTAATAAATTAATTCATTTATTTCAAGTTTATTTTATACAAGCACTTTTGAAAAGTCATGTCTGTCTGTGTGTAGTGACTCTACCAGGTTCGAAAGGCAGATTCTACCGTGAAGAAGCCGGCAAGAAACTCAGCAGTTGCTCTTTTCCAACATCAACACTTTACATTTTAACATTCATTTTTCTATCTTGATGAAAGATGTTGCTTGGCTCGCCATGGCAGTAGTTCTTCCCCGGACAAGCTCTGACGTTAAAAGCTCTCCTACTGCCGAATCAAGTAATATGTATAAGAAAACGATAGATTAAAAATAATCAATTAATATAATCGCTAATTATTTCAATTGCATATCAGAAATTTTATCAACCATCAATTTATAATTCATCAATCAAATAAATTTTACATCAAATCGCTTCACTAATAATATAAACATTATAAAATCTAGTACCTACTAAATACTTATCATACCTACTTTTCACTGTGTTACGCAACATTTTTTAATGGTTTTATGATTCAGATGGTAGAGCCAAATTAAGATTAAATTTGAAAATTAGATTAATTTTTGCATCCATTTCATTCAATAAAACGTGATAAAAAAAAAAGTTATTAAAAAAATCAATATCCATTTATTCCAAGTAGGATGTAGTATTCATTTATTTTATCTCTCTCTCTCTCTCTTTTTGTGCCTCTCCACTACTGGAGGTTGGACGTCAGCTCAGCGAACTTCGGTCTTGTGCCAAGCGAAACAATGCTTCCACGCCTACAACATTGGTCCATTCACGGATGTTGCGCAACCACGACTTCTTCCTCCTTCCAACACGTCGTTTGCCCTCTACTTTGCCCATCATTATGAGCCGGAGCAGCTGGTATCGCTCATGTCTCAGAACGTGGCCCAGATACTCGACCTTACGCTTCTTAATGATAAACAAGCAGTAACTCCCGGCTTCTGGCGACGCGTTGGAGTACTCTCACGTTAGAAACTTTCTGTGTCCAGCTAATGCGGAGCATTCTACGATTTATTTTATAGGCAAGTTTAATATTTTTTATATATTAGTTTAAGCAATTTTTTAAGTCAAGTATGTCTGTGTGTATCGCAGGTTCGGAAGGCAGATTCTACCGAGAAGATACCGGCAAGAAACTCAGCAGTTGCTCTAATATCCATGCCGCGCCACACCCATAATCACCACTGGTAGACGAGACGGTGTTCGCATAAAAATGCACATAACTTAGAAAAGTTGAAGGTGCTTGCTGGGATTCGAACTCGGCCACCCGAAAGTGATGCCGACGTTCTAAGCACTGAGCTAGCACCGCGTCAGAATGTATACCTAACTACAATTCTGTATAACTTACTTAGCGTGTGTGTGTTATGTATCTATATAACTTCACGCTCATATTTCAACACACATTCACGCGTTCTACAGCATAGACCCACCACGCTCCAATGCGGGTGAACGACAATTGTCACAAATTAGTGATAATAACCGGGACCGATGGTTTAACGTGCTCCTCGAGGAACGGAGATTCACTTTTTCATATATGTCGTTAAACATCTTTATAATTATAAATATAACCTCGTCTTCGAAACCACCGCAGCGAGGCACAGTTCCTAAGATGCTGGCAGCATTGCCCCTTTGGATGGCCAAATTAATTCGTTGGTCAAGGTAACTGCCCGCTCTAGGATCACCGGTAGACTCGATAACCATTTTTGATAATTCTTTTTTGCTCGTCGAGCTGTCGATAATATATATATTGCAAATGTTACTGGTGCCGACATACTTGCATATTTACGCAAGTCAATGACTGGTGCATTTTACTTGACCGAGCTTTCTGTGAAGACACGTTCCGAATGAACGATCCATAGGTATCTGTGGCAGCCGACCGTTACTCGTATGTGCATATCGGTTGCTGCAAAGGATAGCCTGTGCTACTAATATATGAACCTTCCCTATATGGTCTCCTTGTAACTTTTTTAACAATAATCTTATTATTTCTTCCAATAGGAATTTCCCATACATACTCGAATCGGCTTAGAAATACGTTATCGCCTGCTGATTAGGAACTAGGATTTTTATAGAAACCTCATCTTAAGTGTAAGTACATTCAGGTTATCTCATTCGAGACGTAAGGAGATATGTCGGACATTTATATAGAGTTAGGAGCGATTGATAAGGCAGATGTGATAACACGCGGATATTATGTAAACAAAATATTGATTCGCGGATTTTGAGTCGCGACATAAAATGTCTCAGTACAAGAAAATCCTATACGACATATTAAGTATGTGAATGGAAAAATTCACGACAGGCAAACACGCCTTTACTGGGTAAGAGACTTAGAGCGGATAAGAAATTATTTTATAGACGAAAAGTTTAAGTTGGGTTGGACTAGAGCGGGTAAGAAATTATCGCATAGAGAGAGAAGTTTAAGTTGGGATGTGCAAGAACAAGTAAGATATTATCGTATAGAGAGAAAAGTTTAAGTTGGGTTGGACCAGAGCGGGTAAGAAATTATCGCATAGAGAGAGAAGTTTAAGTTGGGATATGCAAGGACAAGTAAGATATTATCGTATAGAAAGAGAAGATTAAGTTGGGGCGCCTAGTAAAGAACTTTTGGTCGGTGATTCGACGACTGAAGGCTCTGAAAAGTGGTCGCTAACTATGATGGGTCTCATAAGAAGGCTCAGGATCAAGCGGGCGATAGAGCAATACTTGGAGTACCTGTAGGTGATCAAATCAGGAATAAGGAGATCCGTAGAAGAACCAGAGTTACCGACAAAGCTCATAGAGTCGAGAAAGTGGCAATGGGCGGGGCACATAGCTCGGAGAAACGATGGACGTTGGGGTCCCAAATTGCTGGAATGCCGCATAACTAAACACATGAAAAACATTGACATTTGTCACAACGCCCGCGCCTTAACCCAGCTTGTTGAAAATGTGTGTGTATATTAGTGTACACACGTAAGAAGTGAAACTTCTTTTTTTGTTTTATTAAAAAGAAATTAAAAATATTCACCAAAAAATACGAACCATGTTGACTTTCTTTTTCGTTTTATTAAAACAAGGTAAAAAAGCCATAAAATGGTGACTTCCTTATTTATTTTAGATTCTATTCAAAACGAAGCAAAAAGCCAACATCACGCGGTGTTCCCAGGCGGTCACCCATCCAAGTACTGACCGCGCCCGATGTTGCTTAACTTCGGTGATCGGACGAGAACCGGTGTATTCAACATGGTATGGACGTTGGCGACAGTTGTGTTGAATTACACAATCAGAATATGACAATCTGTCAGATAATATTAATACCCAATAACGGTAAAGTTAAACGTTTAACACAACCTTGTTGGAAGTCGCATTAGAAGTTTCACTTCAATAATTGCAGTGTGATACCAACTTAACTTAATCGGGACATCATAAACAAAACACGAGTGCGGCAATGTTAAATAAAACACGCGTGTCTCATATTTTAGATAATGAGCATTATAACCATGCAATAAGGTCTACGTTACGAGGAAAAAAGCTTTTACGTTAAACCAAAATTGCTAGCAATATTGAGCACAACCCGGGAATCGAGTCGAAATCGTAAACTGCAGTCAATCATTTTAAGTCTTGGGTTTTGACAGGAAAAGGATTATAGGGCAAAGAATGCAGACAAAATGATAAAAGTCTTACATCGTTATCAGTATGAGAATCAAACTGCAATATCTTAATACATGTGCGCAAAGTATGTACCACACTACCTAATGTGTTTATAAAAACGATTAGCTTTTGCCCACGACTTATTCTGGGTTTATAGCTACATGTATGCAATATTACATATATATATTGATTGAACTGACCGAACATTGATTACAAACAAACAAACACAGCTAGCATGGGTAGGAGACCATTGTATCCGGGGAAAGTATAAACATTTATCTTCTCCCACAGCATTAATAACTCTCAGAACACTGGTTAAATAGTATCTTAACTTCTCCTATTCCCTGTTCTCGTGCTTTAGCAGGTGGATACGTTAATTAAATCCCCTGTCAGGGGATATAATTGGGGGATATAATTTGTGTCTCCTGCCCGTGCTAACCCTTTACGTACCGCATTTATAATATTAG
Source organism: Pararge aegeria (assembly GCF_905163445.1). Lineage (NCBI taxonomy): Eukaryota > Metazoa > Arthropoda > Insecta > Lepidoptera > Nymphalidae > Pararge > Pararge aegeria. The sequence goes on from NC_053189.1 coordinate 17,846,166, forward strand.
TATAGGTGAAAATAACTGTACTAGTTCTGTCTCATTCAACTACTCGCTTTTTTATTAAACTATGTAAGCTATTGGCCTCATAAGAAGGCTCAGAGTCACTCAGCGGAATATCTCTACTTGAACAAAAGCAGAAATGTGGAGATCGGTAGAAGAACCAGAGTTACCGACATAGCACAACGAGTTCAGAAGCTGAAGTGTCAATGGGCGGGGCGCATAGTTAGGAGAAAGGATTTACCTTGCGTTCTCAAGGTGCTGGAATGGCAGCCCAGGCCTGGTAAGCGCTGCGTTGGTCGACCCCCAACGAGGTGGACAGACGACATTAAGCGCGTCGCAGGTAGCCGCTAGATCCAAGCGGCACAAAACCGTGGAATTTGGAATTCCCTACAAGAGACCTATGTCCAGCAGTGGACGTCTATCGGTTGATATGATGATGTCGTAAGCATTTATTTTATAGAAACGTTGTCCGTAAATAAAGATCTCAAAAATTAAAGAATTATGCAATGAACAGTTCGGAATGTATACGCGTACATACATTTCGGCGATGATACATAAGTAGATGTAGAAGATAGAAGATAATAAATCATTTTCTTAGATTAAAATGCAGTAATTATGACAAATTGTTGCATAATAGTATTCATAAATAATCACGTGTGGTTAAAGACGTTTATTTTCTCAAAATAAATTGTATTTTCACTTAATGAGAATAATTACAACTTATTTTTGTGTAGGTACCTACTATTTAAATTAAAAACAACGGCACGTAAATTAAAATACTTAAAACTTTCGTACATAGCCAGGATCGCACTCAGATTTTCTCAATTACAAAGGTTTTAAGTTTATTTTTAAATATTGAAATTTTGTTCTACTTTAAAGTCGTTAGGTAATTTATTATACAATAGCCGTTGCCCGCGACTTCGTCTGTGTTTGATTTTGTTTTTGATGTGGCGTTCAATTTAGTTGTACTTAGTTCTAAAAAAAATTAAGTATTGAGTATCGCTAAGCCTTAAATGAGGGGTTTCCTGCTGTCCGCTGAGGAGTTCTGTCCTCTATCTTCAACCACATTCAGATCTACACAAAGTTTGGGCAAAATTAAACACATATTATAACCTTTATAGTACAAAAATAATTATTTAAATCGGTTATAATTTGTCGGAGTTATGGTGTAAAACCTTCAAACACTTTCATCCCCTCTCCCAAAAGAACCGAGCTTAATGTCGGGATAAAAAGTATCCTATATTACTTCTAACACTTCCAAGAATATGTGTACAAAGTTTCATGAGGATCGGTTAAACAGTTTTTGCGTGAAAGCGTAACAAACAAAATACATTGGCATTTATAATATTAGTAGGGATAGGTACTATTAAAATTAAAAACAACGGCACGTACAAAACAATCAGAAATTATATAAAAAAAAAACTTGAGGGTAAATTTATAAATACTTAATACTGTCGTACATAGCCAAATTTTGTTCTTCTTAATATACATTATTGCTCCTTCAAAGCTTATGTTTTTCTTACCGTAATTTGTTCGTGGTTTGTTTAAGCAAATGTTATTAGCACTACGAAGTTGCGATCATATAACAAATCAATAATAATTAAGCTTTTTCATGGATATTCAAATGCAATAGGTATTCATTTATTTCATGTATTATTAGTGCTTTTCAAATGTCAAGTTTGTCCGTTTGTAGTGACTTCATCTGTTCAGAAGGCCGATCCATCGTAGTTTGAAAACGGAAATAAACTCAAGAGGTTGCACTTTTCCAAAATTTTATAATTCCAAGCAACCTTGTCATTAAAAGAAGGCTTCAGCTATTAGTGTTAACAGTAATATTATTTAACCAAATAAACTATTTTTTATTTTATTTTAATTTTATTTTATTAAGAAAATTAACAATGGGTGAGTTTTCCTCACGCTTGCTCGTTACGTGAACCTTATTACATCGACATAAACCACATTATTCACTAGCTGTTGCCCGCGACTTCGTCCGCGTTAATTCCGCTATTTCACAAATCCCGCGGGAACCGTAGATTTCCTGAGGTTTGCTTTTGGGTATATAGAGTAAGTACCTTAATCATGTAAAGGTAATAGAGTAAGTACCTTAATCATGTAAAGGTAATTTTTATTTACTTATTATTATATATTACCAGGACGTGTTTGGAACCCTCGTAGCTTTAGTTTTAAGTTTACGAATGTGGTTATCGCCATCATCTCACTACCGTGTAATTCTTATGTAATGTACGCATCAAGAGTGCTACCTATGGGCCTATTTGAATAAAGATATTTTTGACTTTGACTTTGACTTAGACTCTTAATGCCTATCCTTAAGGCTTTTATGACTTTTACTAGGGACACATTATCAAATTCAAATTCAAAAATGTTTTATTCATGTCGACCTTATTACAGGCACTTATGAAGCGTTCATACATTTAACATGTCACACTAATGTTAGTGATGGTGATAACTGCATTCGTTGACTTAAAACTATAAGCTAGGAGGGTTCCAAACGCGCCCTGGTCTAAGAAGAGCCTACAACAAACTTAGCCAGTTTTTTTTATCACCATCTCACAGTCTAGTTAATGTTGAGCAATTCATATCCAAGCTTTTTTATCATACATGTATTTTGTATCATCTATCCGCTTTTTGCATACTCTGTGCTACCTCTGTATGCACAAAACTATCTGAGGTGTGCGTTTAATAGCACAGGTATTGCAGACAATGCAAAAAAACCATAGATAAACCTCACTTAACTTTTCCCGAACATTAAAAATAAAAGAAAAAGTCTCGACATCTGTATGCAAGTGATTGCTCAGAAATAGTCTTGTACATTAATAGAAAGTAGAAAGCATAGTATGACATCGGGATCAGCTCTGTCTCTAATAACTCCTAATTACAGAGGAGTCAACGTTGAAATACAATAGCAGATTCAAAGTCAAAGTCAAAAATATCTTTATTCAAGTAGGCCCATAGGTGGCACTTTTGATGCGTACATAAGAATTACACGGTAGTGAGATGATGGCGATAACCACATTCGTAAACTTAAAACTAAAGCTACGAGGGTTCCAAAAGCGTCCTGGTCTAAGAAGAAGCCCACAACAAACTTAGCCGGGTGTTTTTTTATTTTTGTTATCACCATCTCACAATGTCATTTAAAATTAGAAGAGCAAACTGGTTAGAGCAATAATTTACACCCAAGCTTTTTTATCGATTACGTAGTCCTTTATACTATAATAGGACTTTTCTATAAGCTTACGTTTAATACAAACTTTGAACTTTTTAAGATTATTATCGAGGCCGGAAAAGTAGGTATTGGACGAGTGGAGTTTGAAGCCAGAGCCGCAGGCGAGTACTTCAATACGATCATACATGCGGCGATTGATTTTTTTATTTCAGTAGCATGGGCGTGCATAGAGGTATGCACAGGGTATGCAGATGATATAAAATGAAGAAAATCTCCAGCACGAGTTAAGGAGAGACATTGTAAGAGTTATAAAAAGCCTACTCTCAAGTATTAATAAGTCATACTGGATATTTAATTCATTTTGTATCATCTGAATACCCTGTGCATACCCTCTATGCACGCCACTGAATTCAGTAGGTATATTACCCTCTGCTGTGCCCAAGCATCCTCTTTCATAAAAGTAAGTGTTGAGAATATAAACCCACCACGTTACTCCAATACGGGTTGGCGGGTTTTAGCAATCACTTCCACATGTCAGTAATAGGTAATAAACTTGACCGACAGCTTTACTCCGGGTATTCCTATCACGACCCGGGAATCGAACCTAGGATCTTGTGGTCCAGACCAACGACACCTTGTATCTAAGATCAAGTGACAATACTGAGAGGCCCAGCGAGTCATCTCTTAACATAAAGTTTAAAAAAAAAAAAACAAGAGATCACTGATGTACATTTGTCCTACAACTTGTATAAAGATAAAAATAAAATTGTCTAGCCATTGTGTTGATTGGGAAAAATATTATGCAAATAAATGCAAATTTAATACGCAATAAAAACGCTTGATTGGTTTCCTAAGATCAAATCTCTCTATTTCATTGATAAGTTTAGCTATCATAAAATGCTCACCTCGAAGAGCACACGTTATAATAGTAATACTTAACTAAAAAAAAAATTAATTAAAAAGCTTTATAGGCTGCATACGTAAGGCGTGGTGCACCGTGCAGGTGTGCGATCACCACTAACCACGCCACCTTCCGTGTGTCAAATCTCAACGGAGGTCTATGAGTACGGTGACAGGTCAATTTAACCAGATCGCATCTGGTAGGTATCATATACTCCGCTCAGCCTCCCTGACTGATTGTTATTAGGAAATTAGGTGACCTGCGCGAACACGTTCTGCCTCACAGCCGCCGAGGACGGCAAACGAATCGTCGCTTAGTTTGAAGTGTTTATATAATTGTCGGCCATATATCAAATGTCGGCATTTGACGGCCGAGCGGCGCAGTGTGCAGCGACCCTGCTTTCTGACTGCAAGGCCGTGGTTTCGATTCCCACAACTGGAAAATGTTTGTGTGATGAACATGAATGTTTTTGAGTGCCTGGGTGTTCTGTATATTATTTGTAATTATGTATATTATTCGTAAAAATACTCACAGTCATCTTAGTACCCATAACACAAGCTACGCTTACTTTGGGGCTAGATAGCGATGTGTGCATTGTCGTAGTATATTTATTTATGTATATTTATTTATCATTAAAGTAACTACTGCAATTAGCACTGAATATCGCAGCGGAAAGCGCGGTTGTCAATTCAGTTGTATCCTGGAGCAAACAAAAAATCAGCGCTGAGCATTTTTGCCAATGTACAGCATAATGCTGAGTTTCCGGCCAATTCCCATATTGTTATGATACCTAATACTGTATTTTTCAATAATTTACATGTAATATCAAACTGGGGAAGAATTCTCCTTTTACTCCTTGTCAGTAGTAAACGGGGAATAAAATTTGTGTCAACTCAAAAAAGGGTATAGTGCAAAGGGCCAAAGTGACTTTGGTGATAAAATACACTTCCTGTATTTTACAATTCACTTTATAATCGTGATTCCTAAATCTGTCTATTTTTGTTTGTACGTAAAGATGTTCCGCTTTTGTGTAGCCCTATCTACTTGACAGATTTTCATTAATGGGGTGTCATTGCTTTGTCATCTTAATGCTTCGAACGTAGACAGAGAAGTAAATAGACAAATGGATAGCATCCGTCGCATTCACACAAGTAAGAGAACAACTTATGTATACGTCTTGTAAATAAACGAGATAAAGCGATAGGGTCTTTTGTCTCATACCGCGTGCCGGTTTTTTCATGGATTAGCAAAGCACTTTGCGAAACAAGTTTGACAGTTAGCCATCGTTTTATGAGTAAGAGATACTTTTAGTAGTAATCAATTCAAGATAAACGGATTGTGAGCACATAAATACAGACCTAACTGATTTGACATTGTTAATAACCAGCTTCCGTGAAGAATTTCTGCGAAAACATGGCTCGGTGCAGTTTTTTAGGATGTAAAAGTGATAGAGAACGTAAATTTCCGGATTTGTCGTTCCACTCGTAAGTACAATACTTTTGATTTGTTAAAAGTATAGATAATTATCGTTTATTATATTTCTATAATATACAACACAATTTACAATAGAAAATAGATCGTTTATAAGGTTTTATGCTAATTTCAATCATACATAACCTAAAGTATAATAGAGTGCAGTGTTGCCTACATTCAGCATGAAAATTCCCCAAACTGCGCAGTTTAATTTATTAAAATTATAGAATTTGAAGTTTCATCTGTCAATAATCATAAATTGAATTCCATGGATGTATAATACGATGTTGATGTATTAGGGAAAAAATGTATTTGGTGGAACTGTAAAAAAAAACTTGTTGACTCCTACAAATATGCAAGCACTACGTTGTAAAGTCTAAACCTAATTTTTTATACTCCTCGAAATATTTCGGAATCCATCGAAGATAGTTTTTGACCATTTTCATGTACAGAATGTTAAACTTAAAACTATACTCTGTGGAGAAACGAATCTCCCAACTATAATTAAAAATTATGTTTAAAATGTTTTGTTACAGTTTTCCTACGGACCATAATTTATTGATGGCATAGTTGAATCCACAGGTCGCACTAATTGGACACCCAAAAAGAGTACAAAGATTTGCAGCAAACACTTTCATAAAAATATGGTCATTAAAAAGAACAAGCTAACAAGCTAGGTTCTGTATCCTAACGCTGTTCCAACACTGGTCAGTGAATAATTTTGCTTTTGAGTTTTCATTGTATGGAGATATGCTGGATGATATAATTATGACACTTTTTGTTTATTAGCCTACTATAAAATCATTTTTAGTTTTTATATATATAGATTTATAATGTTAATGACAAAGTTGCCTGGAAGCAAGCCGCTCCGCTTTGATCTCTCTTTAAGGGACAGTAAACAAATAATTCTGTTATTAATTTACGAATAATTATTTTTTCTGTTAAGAATGGTCTCCTTGATACAAATATCCTTGATAATCTTTAACAAATTGTCTGCCAAAATACATTTTTTTTTTATCTCGAGAGCATTCATGAACCCTCGGTTATCTTTAATTAAAACTAGTGGTTCGAAAAAACGCGACTTCGTTCGCTCACATTTTTCTATAGCCTTCCTCGATATATAGATTCTTCTGAATTGAGCTGATTGATGCGAAACCTACATTATGCTTCTCTCTTGTTTGGTTTACTTGTTAAATTGTAATTATTACAATTCAATTTTATGATTGTAAAGAAACCATTTAAATGCCTGTAAAACAGCAAAACAATTTTTGATAATCGTAACAAAATACAGGTGTTTACAAACAAAAGTATATATGCAAATAAATGATTATTGTTATATTATTACCATTGTAACGTTGTTTAATTTTTTTCAGTATTTATGTTTCCCTATTCCAACTAATCACGAGCCGGAAGCCTTTCTCATAAAAACTGCCAAATTGCTTCACAGACCAACGTACTAATATTATTCCATAAACTGTTTCCTTTTTACAATTAAGTTAATTACGGAACATTCAAAATTATTATGCAGTTCCTTTAGGATAAGTTTCTAAGTGCAGCTGCTTCTAATGAAACAAATGCCTACATTTTGTATGGAACAAATAGTAATAAACACATACCAACAAACTATAAGTGAGGTAGAAGACCTGAAATCTGGGACCTTAGAATCGGGATAAAAAAAACGTATGGCAACACTTCTCAAATATGCTCTGTCTCACAAGCGGCACGCCAACCATTCGTCTATTTACTTCTCTGTCTACGGCTTCGAATGTCTATGTAGCGTCATAATAAGTCTAATACGTCGGATATTTTGACAGGCAAATAAATACTCATAGTAATACGTATTATAGACGTCAGATTTAGCGCTTCGAAATTCTTACTAGAATCATAAATGCGAAAGTGTCTTTGTGTGTTTGTCTTTGCTACACGCCCTAACTAAGCAACCAATTATTAATAACTTCATTTTGGCATAGATACTGATTAGATTATTTTAAACGTCGAAGAGTTACATAGGCTTCTTTTATTTAAATAAAATAAACGGTTCCCATGTGATTTGTAAAAAATCGTAATAAGCGCGGACAAAAGACGCAAGCATTACAATTAAATACGGCGTGGGAATGCATGTCTACAATTTTTGTGCGGTATCGCAAGCAATCTCTTACAGGCAATCTCTGGAAACACGGAACAGCTGCAAGAGAGCGGGATAGTGCAATTATATATTCATGTATATTCGAAAATATAAAGACATGCATAAACGTAAATATAAGAGGTTGGTGTTAGATCTAAAAAATGTTCGCCGCTCGCGGCGTCCGTGAGTCTCGGCCGCAAGTTATCGCAGGAGCCAAAAGCGACTGTGCTGTTGCAGTACGAACCGAGACTCGTGCGAGGTGTGAACTGATATATATATAAAAATAAAACATATAAAAACTTCGCGACAAAACATTATGCCTCAGTTGTTTCCCGAATATACAACCGTGCGGATATATCGTATTAAAAATCCAAAAAACAAAACAACAATATTTAATTGAATGCATTTATTGTTATAATAATAAATAACAAATAGACAATTAATAAGAAATAAAAGTAATTTAACATAACAACTGTGAAGTCATCTATTGTATTAAGAAACCAAAATAAAATAATAACTATTTTTAATTGAATGCATTTATTTTAATACTTATTAATTAATAGTTTTAATAAATTTTTATTACGAGTAATTTAGTAATATTAAAAAAATGTGGGTGATTCCAGTGTTTCTATTTGCTGCTATGACCGGTACGTTATTTTTATATATTCATTTTATGCGTAGCAAACATACAAAAGTATGTGTACTATATTTATGAAGCTGCAGCTAGCAATATATTTCTTTTTAAGTCGGATTTTGAAAATCGGATGTGTGAAATTTTCTGAATGCATCAAAAATTTTGCGCGTATGTGACCACGCGATTTATCTTCATCGATAATATATATTCAAATGAATGCCAGTTTATATGTTTGTTACGCTTCCACACATTAACTACTTAACACCGTGAAATTAAACATACACTGTGTGTATTACAAAAAAAGTACTTATTCCGGAAGGATGGAAAAATAACATTTATAAACAACCCGATTTGATTTCAATAATCTCTACATTATAGCAAGTGGACCCATCAAAATCTGTTATTACTTTAGATGTAAATGTTTTTAATTACTTTGTATTTTATTTCATTTCATCATTTCAATTTCAAGAAATTGGTAATAAGCAATCTGAAATATAAAAAGTTTAAATAATAAGTCGTATTAAGTAGTTAGTTAGTTAGTGCATTATAAGTGATGAATTATTTATTATTTTTGTAATAACTGTAATCTCTTTTAAAATTTTTATGAAGCCCTATTTTTTAATATAAGTTTAGTAATTCGTGGACAATGATGTGGGTCTTGTGCTAATGCTATTTTATTTTTAGATGTATTTTTTGTTATTTTTGTGCATGACTGTCTGTTGTTCCTAATAAAAAAATAAAAAAATAAATAAATAAATAATCATCATCATAATTTCGATCATTAATTGATTTTCATTTTTTTTTAATTCTTAACAATGCTAAATTAAAAACAACAATTAAAAATGTATAAAAAAATTCATCCACTTCTCCGCTTGCGGGGTGCAAGCAACTGGCGGTCAGAGCTCCAGAGTGCGGAACCTCCTAACAATACGCGCTGTTTTAAGGACTACTGCCTTCTGTATCTGACCCTTGACCCAACAACTGAGAGAAAGCTTCTTAAGTTTTCGATCGAAAGTTCTCGGTAAAAGCTCATTACTAAAACGAATATCGGAACCATAACGGTCAACTCTACACACATGTCACATGGCGGTTATCTCGTGAGCAAGGTATTTAGATACTTTTTCCTTTTCAGCTTTCACCAGATTATCGTCATGTGGAACAGTAACAACAATTATTGCACGGCGCACTGATCGATCGACTAGCACTATATCAGGTCTATTAGCTGTAATATACCTGTCAGTGATAATCGTTCGATCCCAGAGCAATTATTATCGGCCCACTACAGGGTTCGGGTATATGTATATAATGAGAAGGGCTTGCAAAATTAAGAGTGTGCTGAGGAGCTATTCGATTCGGTTAAACAATCTCCTTTCTACCATAAAACTGCGAGACACCGAAAGAATCTGCACCGTTACGTTGTTGAAATACCATCAACACGTACGAAGCGTTTTGCTTCTTCCTTTCAGAGAGGAGACCCGTGACCTAAGAGCCTTTATCCTCTACGCCTAGCACTCTGCGACCACCCTGGCGCAGCGGTGAGCGCTGTGGTTTTAAGTTGAATGTCTCGGTTCCGATTCCCGGGGGGGGGGAGATTTGAGAATTTATTATTTCCGAATTTTCACTAGTCTGGTGAAGGATTTCAGCCGTGGCTAGTTACCACCCTACCGACAAAGACATGCCGCTATGATGGTACGTAGAAACCGATTAGGTGTACGGATTAAATATAACTGCATACTCTCCCGTTAGGTTAGCCCGCTACCATCTTAGACTGCATCATCACTTACCACCAGGTGAGACGGCAGTCACAGGCTTTGCGTGTTCCCTGACGCGTGCACAACACCAATTTCATAATTTCTTAACAGTAAAACAGCACCCGGGACTCGAACCCAGGACCTCGTTGAACATGCTAACCTACACAGATGTGTAGGTCATAACAGCTGCGATCGCAGTCAAGCACAGACTTTTAAACACAAACTCAAACACAAAATATTAGTAAAATGGCTACCCCGGGAGGTGAGGAGGGGGGACTCCTTCTCACCTCCTTTCCGGGGTAGGATATCAATGATATTGAAAAAGAGCAATCTGCCTTCCGAACCGGTGGTTAAGTCACTAAAACAGACTGACTTGACGTTTTCAAAGTGCTTATGATGTAGGCCTACTTGAAATAAATGACTTTTTTATTTGAATTTGGATTTGAGTGGTAATGATATATGGAAGAATCCCATATACAATCGCTTACAAACTGTATTACAAAATGTGTTTACTGTTTGTATAGGTAGTTATTAGATATTTGACAACACATAAAAACATAATTTTTTCTAACCTATCCTATGACGTAAACAATGTTTTATTACTGTAAAGTATGTTTAAAAATAAAAATAAGAAATTTTCATTGTCTGTATTTATTATTTTCTTCTAAAAAGTAAAAGAAATATTGTTTAGATTATAAGACTGGTATGAAATAATTAAATAGATCAAACAAACTAAAAAACACGCTTGGTATAACAAAATTACACTAATTTCTTTTTTTTAGTTTATTCATAATAGCGATTTTTTTTAGTTTTTCTTGATCTATTATTTTTATTAGAGCAAAATTAATCGGTAACCCATCCACCATTAAAGAGATAAAATATTTTTTTTTTTATTCAGTATGCCCGTCTCTCGAAATGCAAGTTCTAATTATTATTTAAAACAGGCCATTAAAAAGTAATAGCTAACGCCCTCTACCATCTAGTAGCTTAATGTTTTCTGTGGAATTTGTTAGGTACGCGAACGCCATAGGTTTTTTACATTTGGGTCTAGATGGCGCTGTAGTAATTAGTAAAAAATCTTATTTTTTATAGTGAAAATTGGAATAATCTTTTCAGATTAGTGTATTGTCATCGGTCCTCGATATGTCTACAAAGTTTGAAAGAAATCTGACCGTTTAAAGTGGGTCAAAATCGCGCCCAAAGAAGTCGGTTACAAACAAACATACAAGTGAAGCTAATATAAAGCGTGTAAAAATGACAAAATGTAGGTAATACAACAGAATAGACAGACGTGAAATTACCTACTTGCAAATTAATTACCTAGAATAATATCATTAAAAACGACAACATTAACAAATAATTTATGTATTCCATAATTTGAACATTATCATCAGCCTAATGAATGTCAAAAATGTTATGCCGCGTGCCCACTCTACTTTAGGTAAGTAAGACCTCCTGGCGCTGCGGTGAACACTGTTGTTTTAATTGGGAGGTCCCGCGTCCACTCCCCGGCAGGGGCAGCTTGGGAATTTAAGAATAATGATTAATTTAATTAAGAAGCCCAAAAGATTAAGAAAATTAATTTTTTGGGCTGGTTCGACTAGTTACCACCCTACAGACAAAGACGTGCAGCTAAGCGATTTCTCGTTCCGGTACGATGTCGCGTAGGAACCGATCAGGGGTGTTGGTACTGGATAACTGACGTACCCCTAACAGAAAAAAAAATATAATAATATGAATGGATGTAGTGTATTCAATGCAATTTATTGTCGAAGACTTAATGCGAGCGTTATAAATTTGTATTTTATAAAACGTTCAATATTTTTTACACAATTCCGTAATTTTATGTAATTGGTAGCTGTAGTCCGCGTTTATTACAGCTTTTTTAAAACGCTCTCCTTTCCTACAAAGTAGCCTATTAGTTACTCTCCTTCCTTTAATCTAACTCCATGTAAAAACACTTTAACTTTTAAAATAAATAGAAATAAACCTTAGTCACTTATTTACAAAGTCATTGAAGAATTAATTTATGTTGCAATAAGTTTTGTTTAAATAATAATTCTTAAATGCAGTTAAAGTCAGTTAATGATTAAATCAATGTACTATGGAATTGTATTAAAACTGTCCCACTTTAGTAACCCTAACCGCTAATAATAATAAATTTTATTTGTTTAAATAACCATCTATTACTTTTAATTTACTACGACGTCACAGTTTCGTTGCTCTAACACAACCCTACGCCGGTATTGAAACCCTCGCTAGGAACAAAGTTTGAATACACTTTAATTGTACACCACAGAGAAAATTTACAGAGATACAAATACAACAGCACAATAAGGTAGAACGTACAATTTGGCGGCCTTATCGCTAAATAAATAATAAATAATAAATAAAAAATAAATTCTCAAGTATCGGTAAATCTTAACTTGAGACCGTGTCCTTAACTCGATGTTGTCGGTTGTAATACGGGAGTTGTATTGCGTGGATTGCAACGCAACACTTATGGTCAGTGCAATAACTGCACTATCCTTCAAACCTTTCCTTAAACCTTCAAGAAAAACTATAACATAACACGAGGAAGTATTTTTTTTAATTAGGTATATTTAATCGAGCAATTCTTGCTTATCTTCATATACATACAATTTTTAAGTAAAACTTGTGAATCTAAACCATCCTCGAATACTCTGATTTTTTTCTGACGGAAGTAACGCTTACGTCAGACGTCTGTGTAGTTTCCGCTGTTTAAAAATAATAATTTGGTTTGGTCGTAAGGTATATGTTAGGTCGTATCTAGTGGCAAATATCATAATCAATTAAGTAGGATTATTTATTTCCAATATTTTCAAACGGATCAATAGTGAATAGCAAAGTAAAAATTCAAGAGTTTAAAAAAAATATATATTAAATTGCAAAGTTTTTTAAAAATCTCTAAATATACTAATTGATAAATTAATAAATTTTATGACTATTGCGACATTCTATAATATTATATTATATTGATCTAACCTTCAATTTTCTACTATCAATTGTTCTAAAATGAAAATATTTATAAAATGTGAAAAGTGATATTAACTATGAATACGGCCTTAACACCTTCTCATTGTGGGAGGAGACCCGTGCCCTGTAGTGGGCTGGTAATGGGTTGATATTATGAAGAATGGTACATCAGATATCATGTTATGAAAGCATAAAATAATAAACCCCACAAAGGCTCATGAAACATTGTTCTGATATAACATCAACAGTAAAATAATAACTTTAAAATTTAAAAAAAACCCGCGTAAGTCACTATCGTGTACATTATTCTACTAGTCAAGAGCTTTCAATCCGCCATTTTGTGGCAGCGTCCATCTTCGACCGATTTTCGTCAATTCATCTTTGAAGCAAGGAAAACTAAATCTAAATCTAAATCCGTTCGGGAAATACGCTGCCACAGACAGACACACACATGTACACGTCAAACTTATAACACGCCGTGGTTACTGCGTCGTCGGTTTAAAAAAAGTCTGGGTTACTATGGTTACTTAAAAAATGTAAACCACCACATAATATTATGTAAATGCATGGTAATGAACTTTTAATGGCTGAAAAGTATACTTGATCTTGTTAAGTACGGAGAACAGTTTGGTTGTTTAACACTATCAATAACTAGCTTTTGACCGCGTACGATATTTTAACGGGTTTTTAAAAACCTCGCGGGAATTCTTTCGTATGTAATCCTTAATATTATACGTCGTATAATATTACGTTTACGTTTTATTTGAAATTTCTCACATATTTAGAAATATCTCAAAGATTGTTTTAGAGAGTTAATTATATAAAATTTTGTTTGAGCGAGTCATCAATATTATGTTGCCTACTAAAGTTTATTATTAACGTCACTACAAGTTTATTGTTACTACTAATATTGATATTGTTTCAGTCAAATTTATTCTTAAATCAGAAGCCACTTTGGAGGATTCCACTTCATACTTTTCATATTATATTTCTACTTTTATTATCACAACAATAACTGCTTATATGATACCTATCTTGTAAAACATAAAACTTTATTGGGACAGTTATTGCCAAGATAGCAGGTTAGAAAAATGCGAATCTAGTTGCTATGAGTAAAAATCATGTATGAATTACATAAATAAAAAATAAAGGATGATTTTGTAATCTCTGTCCAAGTTCTTTGTTTTTTTTCACCACATATTATATTAAAGTGTAAATAAAAATATTCCCTGATAAATTAGGAAATCTTTTAGGATTTAGGAATCATATTATAAAAGCGTATACTCAGTCCCACGAATGACTTCTGCACCTTTTGCAGACGATATGCAGATGTCACTAATTTATGACCATTTCTTGTAAGTCGACTGTATATTCCCTCCGTCACAAGGTAACCTTGTATAAAACGTGCATACGTCCCATTATGACATACGCCAGCGTCGTATTCGCCCATCGCCCTCACAGCTCCTACAGGAGCTTTCAAGTCCTGCAGAACAAATTTATGCGTATGACCACGGACAGTCCGTGGTACATGCGCAACGTAGATCTCCACCGAGACCTCGATCTTCCCACCATAGCCCAGTACATGAAAACATTATCAAAGACCTACTTTGAAAATGCAGTCCGACACCCCAACCCCCTAGTGGTCGAGGCGTCCACTTATACCCCCGTCCCCGACGTCGAACCAAAGCGGCGACGTCCGAAGCATGTCCTTGACGACCCTGACGACAAAATAACTACCGACAACGTGTCCCAACAACACACACACACGCAACATTCACAGCGTCTTCGCCGGCGAAGACGAGGGCCCCGATTTCTGACGTCATCCGGACGTGGATCCTTACCACGGTCACGGGGGCGTTCGGACTAAACAATGATTAGTCCAAAAGTCCACCAACAGTCAGATTAACGTCGAACCGAGCCGAGGTCCGAGTCCTCGCAGGAGGCACCCTCGGGTCGACGTCTCCCATACTCCCCCCGATGTCGTCGAGCCCTGGGGCTCTTCTCATGGCGAGCTTTCGCGCTCGCCCCACTCCCCCGGTGACGCCGTAGCAACCCCTTAGGTGGTTATCGGCAAGTGTCCTTCCGAAAAAGCAAAAGCGACTGTTTATATCCACTATTTGTTTATAAAGACTAATATGTGGTCTTACAAATACTATTTTGTTATAAATATATTGTGAGGCTACCGTAAGGATACTTATTTCTTTAAATTTTTCACGGAGAGATTCACGTGATTTAAGTTTATATATTGACCGTACAGCTCTTTTCTGCAATTTGAACATAGTTTCAATATCAGCAGCTTTGCCCCATAATAAGATCCCGTAAGACATCATACTATGAAAGTACGCAAAGTAAATAAGTCTTGCTGTTTCTACGTCAGTAATCTGTCTAATTTTCCTGACGGCGTAGGCAGCCGAGCTTAGTTTACCTGCTAGTGTATCTATATGGGTACCCCACTGAAGGGGTCCTATCTTACAATCTAAGGTCATGCCCAGAAAAACTGTGGAATCTTCCATTTTTAGTGATTCTCCGTTTATTATTATATTTTTATTAACATTCTTTACATTTGGTAAAATAAATTCTACACACTTAGTTTTTTTTGCATTTAAAAGTAAATTATTGACAGTTAACCAGTGCGACACATGCGACATAGAGATGTATCATCTGCAAACAGTACAATGTCACAGGTGTCACTGACATGGAGTGGTTGATCATTTATATACACCAAAAATAGGAAGAGACCCAAAATTGAACCCTGTGGGTCACCCATTGTAGCCGAGCCAAGTAGCCGACCCCTGCGACTTAATGTCTTTTATGCAAACCCTTTGGGTTCTGTCACTGAGATAAGATTTAAGTTTACCAATCTTGGGAACTTATCTGTTTTGTGAGAGATGAGAGCGGAGTGGCCTGCTTCCAAGCAGCCTTGTCGTTAAAAACAAAATGATGTGAAAAGAACAAAAAAAAACAAAATATAGGTACACTACAACAATCTTAAAATATATAGGCACTATACGTTATAACAAAACGTATATAGGTAAACCTTAGAAACTCACTTCACTGTGATTACCTACCCTGCTACCCTACCCTACCCTGTCTGCTTAGCATGATGATGACGGGAAAACCGGCGCGCCGTTGGGAGAGGCTTTTACTCCGCTAGCATGGACAGGAAACAATTTTTTCCCCGGGGAAAGGATTAAAATTTATCTTCTCCCACAGCTTTATCAACTCTCAGAACACTGCCGCACAAGTGGAAATAATAACCAAATAATATATGTATCATCCATAATAAAATAATTATAAAAGCATATACCCATCCCCATAAAGGATTTCTGTACTTTTCTCAGACGATATGCAGATATCACTAATTTATTTATTATGTCCGGTTCAAGTTAGTCGACTGTTTATATCGACTTTGTGTTTATAATTACTTATGTTCGGCCGTGCCTAGTTGCCGCAACTAAGCCGTGCCGCCAAGCTATTAACGGTTCCGGTACAACTTAACAGGTTAGCCCGCTACCATCTTAGACTGCAACATTATTCAACAGGTGAAATAGGTCAAGGGCTACCTTGTAGTGGGATAAAAAAAAATGTTTATAATGAATGGTTGTCACTGCCCTTTACGCAACACTAAACTATGTTCATACAATATTGGTCGGATCGGTTTGGTTGAATAGACGTCTGCTATCACAATAGGCTTTGGAGCATCACTTCACAATAACGTATCACGTTGTCGCCGAGCCATTTATTATTTATGTTCAGTCTCCAAAATATATCTACGTAGGTACATCGGATATATTATTGCTCTAACCAGGCTTCTCTTCTAATAATTTCAAATGACAATGTGAGATGGTGATAAAAAAAAAAAACACCCGTTGTGGTGGACTGGGGTTTGTATAGGTCTTTTTCTTAGACCATGACGCGTTTGGAACCCTAGAAGCTTTAGTTTTAGTTAACGTGTAATTCAATGTAGTTTACGCATCAAAAGTGCCAGCTATGGGCCTACCTGAATAAAGATATTTTTGACTTTGACTTTGACTATGGATCGACCGGTTCACTGTGATCTTATAAGCTGGAAGTCCCAGGCCCATCTCATGGAGATTAAAATTTCTGAATTTTACATTTTCTGTCATCACTTATAGCTTAGGTATAGGTTACTTGGAATAAAAAAAAGATTTCTCTTTTTTTCTTCTATAGGTTGAAGTCAGGAATTATATTAAGAATGATGACCTCAAAAATATCTTTTTTGTAGTAGACGGACATAGACGCGATTCTCATGTAATAAACGCACCATGAAGCGGTGATAGCGCAGTGGTAGGAGCTCGACTTAATTTTCGAAGGGCCGAGTTCGAACCCCAGCAAGCACCTCTCACTTTTCTAAGTTATGTGAGTTTTAAGTAATTAAAAAAGTGTAAATGTGTACATGGTGGTTGTGTTAAATTAATATTTAAAATGACTTCGTCCTTACTACGTCCAACTTATAATAAGTTTTCCGTACAAACTTTCTTTGGCTATACCAAAAATACCCTGACCCGCCGCGATGCGCCGCCTTATATTATCTGTGAAGTAGATGTTGAGTTGATTGAACCTTTTGTGAAGTCTGCCGAAAAACACAAAAAACACAATAAAATTAAATTTGTATTGAACAACAAAACAGATAAGAGCCTACGCCCAAATGAAGCGTGAAATAAAACAATACTGCGAGACAAAACTGAAAACTGGGTCTGGTTTATCATTAAAATACGGAAACATAAATATGGCACCCACGGTGGTAGCCCAGTGGTTAGGAATTATGCTTTACTTTTGGGGGCCGAGTTCGAATCCCAGCACGCACCTGACTTTTCTTAATTATGCGCATTTTAAGTAAATGAAATATCACTTGCTTCAACGGTGAAGGAAAACATCGTGAGGGAACCTGCATGCCTGAGAGTTTTTCATAATGTTCTATTCTCCTCTTCTTTTTTCCTAATTCTATGGTTGCCTGGCAGAGATCGCCTTTAAGGGATCAGGCCGCCTTTTGTGTTCTTCTTCTTTCTTCATGATCATGACATCTCTCTCATCTCACACTCTGTCTGCTCTAAAGCTTTCACCGAGAATCTGCAGGTAAAATATTCACTAAAAATACGCACCGAGTTGACATTCTTTTTCGTTATAAGTTTTATTGTATTTAAAACAAGGTTAAAAAAAATTACTTATTTATTTTATATATTCATAACAAAGCCAAAAAGCCAACATCACGCGGTGTTCCCAGGCGGTCACCCATCCAAGTACTGACCGCGCCCGATGTTGCTTAACTTCGGTGATCGGACGAGAACCGGTGTATTCAACATGGTATGGACGTTGGCGACAGCAGAATTGAATTACACAATCACAATATGACAATCTATCGGATATTATAAATACCCATCTATGGTACCGTTACCTTGTTGGAATACGCATTGAAAGTTTTACTTCAAAAATAAAAAAAAACACGGGTCACACCGCGGGGCGCAGCTAGTAATTAAAGAGGGGCATAATATTATATATATAATATTATATAATACTATCCGCGTAGCATAATATTATAAGCATCACATTATCGGACACTAGCGACATCACGGCCGTATAAACACAAATGTTAAATAAGTAGACAAACTTACCACATAATTAGTAAAGCGACAGGTATTATCTAAGCCAAACATTTTGCAAGATTTTTCCATTCGGCCAACTGGCGCAGTTTGCAGCGACCCTGCTCTCTGAGTCCAAGGCCGTGGGTTCGATTCCCACAACTGGAAAATGTTTGTGTGATGAGCATGAATGTTTTCCGGTGTCTGGGTGTTTATATATATATTCTAAAGTATTTATGTATATTATTCATAAAAATATTCATCAGTCATCTTAGTACCCATAACACAAGCTACGCTTACTTTGGGGCTAGGTGGCGATATGTGTATTGTCGTAGTATATTTATTTATTTATTTATTTATTTATTCAAGAAGGTAAATGTATATTTTGGTTCTTTAACATAATGAAATTCCTTTGGTTTCCTTATCAAATGCTAAATAGTTTCATAAATTCATTGGCCCTTTATCCGTATGCTAGTATGTCACCATTGAATTAAGAGCACATAGAATCCTCATTCAGTCATTATTGTATGCAGTGTATTGTATCCAAAAACAGTGAAAACGCCCCGCGCACGTCGCACTTCACACCCGCGGAATGTTGCTAGTTAAAAACTCAAACCTAACAATTGTTGGCCCGATACAGGAATCGACGCCAGGACTGACGTGTCCTGTATATTAATATCTAGTATTATATAAATATATTAAGTCTCTACCTTTTATCTCAGTTATCTAAAGTTTATTCCCGCCATTTTTTTTTCTTGTTATAACCTTCCTCTTTTATCTGTTTTCCTATCATTTTGAATTTCCATTAGAACTTATAAAGACCAAAGATTATGCATAATTTACTTAGATTATATTAATTTAGAACTAAAAACCTATTATAAAACGACATTTAAAGTTTATTTCTTAAGTAAATTCACAAATGGTTTTTTATTTATTCCGTTATATCCGTTATAAGTCACGCACAATGACACATCAAATCTTCTTTTTCTGACTGCCATATTTGTTACTGTTTTATCATAACTTTTGAACTGCTTTGCCGACGGCTTGGAGCGCGGGAGAATTTTAGTGATACAATATTGAAACTCTAAAGAAATATACTTTCTTTACAGATATTTTAATGTAGATACTTTTTTTTTTAAGTAAACGTACAAGGAAAGCTAATATAAATTGGTTGCATCCTGGATATATCCGTTGCATTTTTGATACCGGAAAAGCATTTAGGAAACGATCTCGGGGGATCAAAGAATAACTTTTGTTATCTATGTACAGCTTAACAACTAAAATGATCCGAGCGAATTTAGCATAGAGATAGGTTTACCCTGAACACGGAAAAATAATACTTTTTATCCCGGAAAAATAAACGGTTACCGTGGGATAAACTAAAACAACTTAGTAGAAAATAAAACGTTTGTTCCTTGAGACAGGCATGGCAAATATACGAGTATTATTACTAAGTATAAATAAAAGATGTAGTAGAAGTAAAACCTTATTTTGTCGCACCGCATACAAATTTTTCCGTATATCCGTAAGTTAAGCTGAACCGTCACTGAAGTGAAATGCTCGATCGGGTGAACTCGGGAACGCCGACTGTACCCGAGCGAGACAGATAAAGTCAGCTGCTATTCAAAGTTGTGTCGCTATATTTAGTATATTCAATTGGTACCTAATAATTGTCTTTGTTATACAGTAAACAGTTATTATTGGTACGTAATAATAATTATTGTAATAATAATTATACAGAAGGCAGTAGTCCTTGAAACGGCGCGTATTGTGAGGAGGTTCCACACTCTGGAGCCCTGACCACCGGTTGCTTGGGTATTCAAAAGCCCCGCAAGCGGAGGGTGGAAGTTTTTTTTTTTATAAATTTTTAACAGTGTTTTTTAATTTATTTTTAAGCATTGTTAATAATTAAAAAAAAAAAAAAAAATATATAATAAATGATAAAATTATTGTAACAGTTATTTGGTTTACATCGTGAGTGTGTAGTTATACAGCTAATATTATACAACGTGTAAATAAAACCGAAATATTACTTCAGAGGCTTTAGAGGTACATTATTTGATGTCTCTGAAACTCATCTGTAACACCGAAAAACCTTTAGTATTTAGTTAAGCAAAAGTAAAATCAAGTGACTCCTGTCACTTTATTAGATACGCGTCGCGTAGCGTAGGTACTATACGCGTGTCGGTCTTCTACCTTCAATAGGGTTGTCATAAGTAAACACTTAGAATCATTTGTTTTTTTTTTTTTTATGGAAAAATATGCTTCTTTTGCTTTAATATTTATACACGGTGATTCCTTATGGAATATACTTATGCACCATTCAACAATATTTCGCAATTCCTTAGCACGTTGTTTATTGTAAAACATTAAAAACTTTAATGATTATAAAAACACAGTTTCTGTTTTAGCACAGTCTTTTTTTTTGGTGCTTGGTTATTTGTATTTGACAGTTAGAACACTGGCCCTCTTGGCAACCGCCTGATAAGAAAGATTTTATTATCACATTGATTGCATCAGTTGTATAATCTGTCCTTCTATACCTGTCTAGATTTTGATTTTATCTGTGAAACTTGCACTCGATTACAATCTCAGTTGCTGGCTACTGATTATGAATCGACTGCGAAAACGTTGCGTTTTCGCAGTCGATTAAACAAATAAGTATTTTATTAATTTATCCTCTTATGGGGTGGGAATCTTCTTAACTCAGAAACAGTAAAACTGAATAAGAGGAAGGGGGCGATTTACTATTTTACCTACTCACAGGAATTCCTTTTTTTTATTGGTATAAAAAAATACAATCCATTATTATCATGGACGACCTACCTGGCGCAATATGAGCGGCGGGGCAATTTAGGCATTTATAATTTCTGAATTTTTCTCTTGTCTGGTCTGGTGTGAGGCTTCGGCGGAGGCTAGTTAGTAGTTAGTTAGTTAGCCACCCTGCCAACAGAGGCTAACCGATTTAGCGTTACGGTACGATGTCGCGTAGAACGTATGGGCTTAATATAACTGTCATCCCTAACTGGTTAGCCAAAAAAAATTTTTTTTTAATTCCACTACAAGTTAGCCCTTGATTGCTATTTCACCTGGTGGTAAGTAACGATGCAGTAGTAGCAGGTAGCGGGCATAGCTGTTAGAAAGTATTGTAGTCATACCCCCTAGTCGATTTCGACATGACACCGGAACACTAAACCAGAAATTGTAAATTCACAAATTGCCTGTTCCGTTGATCTAACCTAGGACGTCCCACCCTAATGCGCAGCGCTCACTGCTGCGCCAGCGAGGTCGTCACCTTAAGAGCTGACTTAATCGAATGTCACACATCTCCCAAATAAACTGTTCCTACGGGATGCTATAAAAACAAAAACAAACGTGGACGAAGTCGCATAGTCAGATTAACGTCAAACTGAGCTCCGAGTCCTCGCAGGAGGCACCCTCGGGTCGACGTCTCCCACCTTCCCCCCGATGTCGTCGAGCCCTGGGGCTCTTCTCGCGCTCGCCCCACTCCCTCGGTGGCGCCGTAGCAACTCTTCAGGAGTTGATCGGCAAGTGTCAATCCGTAAAAGAAAAAGTACAAAGTCGCGGGCAACAGTTAGTATTTTATTAAGAAACAATGAAACATAATTACTTATCTATTTTTTATTAGGAACTTTCGTTCTCTTATGATTATAATTAAAGAATTTTAGTTCTCATAACTGGTAGATTTATAAATTACTCGTTGCACGCTCTTTGTTTTTTATATTCAATTTTATTTTATCCTCGTTTAAAAGAATAGTATTTATCTACGGAGTCATAAACTTATATTTGTACATACATACATATATACATTTATATGTATATGTATTATTTGTAATTTTTATTAGCTATTTATGTATTATTCTTATATACAGTTGATGTAGTTTATGTTATGACATATTTTTTAAACAAATAAATAATTTATCTATCTATCTACTTTTTGTAACGCCATTACTGATCTCCGTAGATATAGTCAGATACGCTTCAATGCTTTTAAGTCTTTCTTGAGAGAGCGCCTTAAAAGAATTTAATAATGACGCGGATAAATTAAAAACTCAGCTTAACATTTGTTAACTTGAATAGTTACACTTGGGACTCTATAGAATGTAACCTAAACCAGATGAGACGTTTCTTAATTTGCACAGTAGCTGTACGTAGCGACACGTAAATAGGCAATTTTGTCGTGTCGTAAGGATTCTCGTATTCATTTCCCCCGGGGTCACCGGGAACGTTGCAAATTAGATTTTGTCGTAACACAGGCATTCGGATATTTAAATATTAACGTAGGTATTGTTGAAAGTTGGATAATATTACTGTGAATTATTTAACGAAAGTATTTGTAATTTTTTAATTGATTATAAAACTAAACCCTTCTCATTTTGTGAGGAGATCCATGCCATCTATATGAAGGCCGACTGGCGCAGTGGAAAGCGACCCTGCTTTCTGAGTCCATGGCCGTGGGTTCGATTCCCACAATTGGAACATGTTTGTGTGATGAACATGAATGTTTATAAGTATCTGGGTGCTTATCTGTATATTATAAGTATTTATGTAGGCACATCATTTAAAAAAATATTCTTCAGTCATATATTCTTAGTACCCATAACACAAGCTAAGCGTAGCTTTGGGGCTAGCTGGCGATGTGTAATGTCGTAAAAAAAATTGTTTTAAAATAGTTACCGTGGGTTTACCTTTGGAGATAAACATATACCGTCGAGGATTTTTATAGACCTTCTTAAGTTGTACAATACTGTAGTACATTATTTTGATCTATCTCGTATGGTTCTTTGCAATGTTACCGGAAAAAAATGTTTTTTACGAAATCACACCCGAAACCTCTAAAATTATTAGTGTTTCTCTGCAAATATTGTACATGTATTGTACATATAAACGTGCTTCTTGAATAATTCTATTTATTAAAAAAAAGAACCGAAATAAGTATTTGCGTAGTTTAAAGATCTAAGAATACACAGGAACGGACTGCTGAAAGCGCCTTTTTATATAATGGACAACGTTTAAAGGAATTACGAAAAACTGATGAAGGGTGCATAAGTACATTTCATCCGGAATCAACCTATAAAAATATTAACTTTAAAGAAGCGTATTAATTTTAACATATAACCTAATTCAAAACATTCTAAGTTTTTACTTAAGACAACCCTATTGAAGATAAAAGATCGACACGTGCATAATCAAGTGACCGGAGTCACTTGATTTTACTTTTCAAGTGATATTAGCACTGTATCTGAATTCTTTTAGTAAAACGGTTTACTGAAAAACTATTAGCGATTCGGTTCTACAGAAAAGTCTCAGATGCAATAATAATGTACCTCTATTATCTCTGAAGTATTATTTCGGTTTTCATTTACACTTTGTATGCATTCAGCTTTTAGTAGTTATACACCTTGTAGCAACTCGCACCTGGTGGCCTGTGCTACAGTGGGAATTCAGACCCCTAATTTTGAATCTGACGATGACGATGTTAGACGATTCGAATAGGCAACAACAATACAATGCACGTACGTACCTTGGACTGCTGCTTGCACTCGCTGATCTTCCACCAGATACAGGGACCTTTCGATAGAATACGATGATTTGTGTTTTGTTCACGCGCGACGTGTTCGTTTTTAACGGTTGGTTATTTTGAAGTTACCAAAATGACAGCTGGTGTCACTTTTGAGTCGCACAGCTCCAACTTCCGACGAGAAAGACGTGCATGACAGCTGTTTGAAGCAGTGTTGCTATTGCATATAAAACTGTCTAACATCGATAATTTCGTGGTGCAAGATATTTAGATTGTTATTAAGTTTATGGTAACGAAACACACCTAACGAGCTTTTCTTTTGTTACAGGTTTTACAAACGGAGAGGAGTGGTCTTATGACTGTAAGTAATTTCATACAGCATGACTTCACCATCATCCTTTGACGAGCTCCTTGGCGTGTCCCGAATTAGAACCCGGCAGGGGCATTTCAGGAATTTATAACCTTGTCTTGCCATGTGCCTGCAACAGCGGTGACCACGACCTTCAGACCGTAACACAGCTTGGCGGCATGAGCATGGCATGTTCTTTCCCGGACGAGTTGTCACAAAAAGCTTTATCAGCACTCCTCATCATCATGGTTAACAGCCCATTACAGTCCACTGCTGCACGGCCCTCATGGGCAGGAGACAGTTATCTCCCCGGGGAAAGGATACAAATTTATCACAGCTTTATCAATCCTATTTTCCCTCATTCAAAGGTTGCTTGGCAGAGATCGCTATTAAGGATAAGCCCGCCTTTTGTATTCTACTTCTTCCTTTATGTTTCTGTTTTTATTATATCTTTATATTTCTTGTGTGCGTGTGTATGTCACTGAACTCCTCCTAAACGGACCTAAATCTAAATGAACCCATTTGAATCAATTTTTTGGTTTGCGTTTGGGTGAAACCCTGGATGGTTTAGATTCACAAATCAGCCCGACAGATGGCGCTGGGGTCCGCTAGTTTTGTATATGTTAATGTTCTGGTATACAAATAAAGACTTTAATCATATTAACTCTCAGAGCATTGTGAAAATAATATATGTTTAGACAGCCGACTGGCGCAGAAGGCAGCGACCCTGCTTTCCGAGTCCAAGGCCGTGGGTTCGATTCCCACAACTGGAAAATGTGAAAACAAAAAATGTTTGTGTGATGAGCATTAAGTGTTTTTCAGTGTCTGGGTGTTTATATGTATTTTCTAAGTATTTATGTATATATAAATCATAAAAATATTCATCAGTCATCTTAGTACCCGTAACACAAGCTACGCTTGCTTTGGGGCTAGGTGGCGATGTGTGTATTGCCGTAGTATATTTATTTATTTATGTATAATAATAAACGGGGTTAAACTTCTCCTATTCCATGTTCCGTGCTTTAGCAGGTGCACACGTTAATTATATTCCTTGTTAAAGGATATAAGGATATAATTAATAAGGGAAATTATGTGTCATTAGTAACCTAAGGCTAGCTTTATTCATAACTATAATACATGTAATTTTGTTGGTAGTCTTAATAAAAATGAATAAATTAATTAAACTGTGCTTATACGAGACCGGGCAACATCGTCTTCTATGTTACTACACAATGTCACAATGTGTAGTAACACAGAGGTGGCAGATGTGATTGTCAGCAAATCCTCCAGTTGGGAGATGCCTATGTCCAGCAGGGCTAGCAAGGGCATGAGGTAGTTAGTAATCACAGCATATATAACTACTAGCTGTTGCCCGCGACTTCGTCTGCGTTAGATTTTGTTTTTAAAGTATTCAGTATCGCTAAGCCTTAAATGAGTATAGTAGTATATATATATATATATAACATGTGACTGTCAATTAATTATAGACAAATAATTTGCAATAAAATAAAATTGCGACTATAATTAAAGATCTAAGCTATCCTATCTCTTAAGTTGGACCAGACTGCTCACGGTGTGCCAATTTAATTTAAAATCGTTTAAGTAGTTTAGGAGTCCATCGCGGACAAACATCGTGACAGGAGATTTATATATATTAAGATAAGGCTAGCTAATTAAAGCTAATTGTTTTGACAGTTGAAACAAAATGGCCGGGCGCGTGCACAGATGGCTACAAGCAGTCGCCCATCAACATCATGTCTCGCAGCGCCATCATAGACAAATTTCAGACGCACATCCAGGGCCCCCTCGTGTTCCGGGGATACGGCAGCGTCAACGCCTCTGCAGTCAATAACGGACACACGTGTGAGTAAACTGGTCTGGCGAAGTAACTGGTGGCTTTAGACGACCTCGTGCTTGTTTAAAGTAATTATTATGTTATTTTCTATCATTTATTATTTTTCAATTTTTTAAAATTTTTTAAAAATGCTTAAAAATAAAATAAAAAACACTATTAAAATTTATAAAAAAAAAAATAATAATAATGTAATTATTATTATTAATAGTTTATATAAAACGTAAGCTTACAGAAAAATCCTATTATAATATTAAGGATTATTTAAACGATAAAAAAGCTTGGGTGTGAATTGCTCTAGCTTCATAGCTGAATATAAATTTACTGCGACATGGTGATAACAAAAAAAAAAATTTTACCCGGCTAAGTTTGTTGTGCGCTCTTCTTAGACCAGGGCGCCTTTGGAACCCGCGTAGCTTTAGGTTTAAGTTGGCGAACGAAGTTACCACCATCCCTTTACAATTATGTAAACATTTATAAAAACGCTATACAGATAAACACCAAGACACTGAAAAACATTTAATGCTGCGTGGCGGCATAACTTCCCCGCATTCACGAAAACCTCAACTATACTGCTAGAATATACTATACTGAACTATTGTTTTTATATTGTACTCAAATGAGTATTTCTGTTGATAGTAAAATGGACAATAGTAGAAGACGATGTTCCCCCGGTGGTGTCCGGCGGGCCACTGCGGGGTAACTACAGTTTCGTACAGTTTCACCTGCACTGGCTGTCCGAACACGCAATCGACGGCATGAAGTGAGTGTTTAAAATTAATTCAGGACTTTCTTTATTCAAAAAGACCTTTAAAGGCACTATTTATGTGTGGGTAAAACTTTTTCAAGGATGGAAAGCGGAAAAAATAAAGATCTAGACTTCAAAGTTGTTACGGTATAGTTTTACGAAGTTAAGTTACCAAATTGAATTGCACGCCTCATAACCGAAGCGTTGAGGTGGGTATTACAGATTACTGTCAGTTTACGCACACCGAGTGATTCTCCAACTCATAATGTCACCTTTTTTATTCTTCATTGCTTTTGCGTTGAGAAAAAACACTATTTTTAAAACTCATGATATTTTTAAATCTCTTTTTTTTACTTAGACTAAGTAGTAAAAAATTGTTAAAAAAACGTTCTATCTTGGACGTCCGTGTGTCTGTATGTGCGGATCCAGTCTCTTATCGTGTTTGTTTTTTTTCAGTATTTTGAGGAATAGAAGCCTATTACTTTTCACGGTATAATTAGATGTTGTTTAACTATTATTTAATAAATACTTTTACAAATTAACAGATAATCTCAATTTTATTGTAATGAATGAGATTATAAGGCGTGCACTTTTGGATTTTCCAACTATTTGCCTTTATTTACACGCACCATAGGAAGCATGCGCACAGCGCATGCAATCTTGAACAATGTGCAAGAACATTAAGGTACACAGTATTTTTTAATGTAACAATTGACAGTGGAAAATAAGCAGGGAAATACTTCGCAGGGCATGCAAGGAACTAGTCCTACAAAATGACGCCCTGTGTCTGCAAACCTGAGGGTTCTAAGTCTTATTTATCATCATAATCATCATACCAACCTATTACTGGCCCACTACAGGGCACGGGTCTCCTCTATCAATGAGAAGGGCTAAGGCCACACACTGGCCCAGTGTGCACCTCACACACCTTTGGGAACATTATGGACAACTGTCAGGCATGCATTTCCTCACGATGTTTTTGTATTGTTTATTGTTTATAAATTGCTACATGCACATACATATGAGACATGACGCCCCGCCGGGGCATTGCAATAAAATTAGTAGAAATAATTTTTATTTTTTACTTAATTTAAATTTTTTATCCAAATTAAAATTTATTATTACAATTGATTTAAGTATTAAAATATGTCAACTTAGAACTAAAGGAAAAAAGTAGAAAAATAAAATCAAAATATTAGAATTTGTCAACTTAAAACATAAGAATAATTTCGATTAACAATAATTATAGAATTTCTAGTCACACTTTTATTAATAATTAAAATATCATGTAATTGAGGTCTTAGCATCATTTTTAAAAAGGTCGTCTACGCCATAAAAACAATTTTGAATAAGCCAATGTTTCAGATTTCGCTTAAATGCCGTTTCATTCCTTTCTTCTGTAATATACTTTGGGATTTTGTTGTAGATCATTATAGACCTAAAATAAGGACCTCGGCCAGACATTTTCTATTTATATTGTGGTAGAATTAGCCTGTATCGGTGACGTAATAGAACAGTGACTGCATTATTGGTTTGTTCTGGGGTTTGTTTTCCTTCACCGTTGAAGCAAGTGATTTGAATCGTTTAAAACGAAACTTAGAAAAGAAAGAGGTGCTCGCTGAGATTCGAACTCGGTTTACCGCAAGTGCAGTCGAAGTTCTACCCACTGAACTATTCCTCTATCCGCTTTTTTAAAGTCTCATGTGCCTGTAATTACACCAACAACCACGCACGCAATGTTTTAGGCCGGAAAAATTGTTATGTTTGTTTGTATGAAAGTTTGATTGCACACACACACTTATGTACAAAATAAAAACATGTACAGAAGAAACTTGGAAAAGAAAATAGAGCGGTCTTATCACTAAAGCGATCTCTTCAAGACAACCTTTGACGTTGGAAAAGACGAAGGAACGGGTTGGTGCATCAAATTAAGTTTAAAATATATATATATATATATATATATATCATTTTGTAGTAATGCCCCGAACAACTGGCACTAAAACTGTACTAAAACTGAAAAGTTCTACTGCATTAACAATATCCAACAAACAATAGTTAACCCTTTCAACTAACTTCGACAAACTAACCTAGTTAGTTCTGACTATATTCAATCAAACACTAACTAATTATGTAAACAACACAATAATTTCTGGGAGCAGCTTGTCATTCCACACATATTGTTCAGGTACCCGATGGAAATCCACATGGTGCATGTAAAGACCGGGCTCACGGTGGAAGAAGCTGTAGAGCGTCCGGACGGCCTGTCGGTTATCGCAATGCTGGCCGAGGTAAAACACCAAAATAAAAATAAAACATTTATTGAAGTAGACCTATTATGCCGTAAGATAGACCAGAATACATTTGTCACTACCCCTTCTCTTCCCGCGGATGTTGTACGAAGCGACTAAAGAAATATAAAGGAGAACGGGCAGTAGCGTCCTCTATGCTACTACTACTATATACTGGTATCACTAACCCGTCTGCCCAGCGTGGTGATTATGGGCAAAACTGAGAAGAAATGGGAGAGGCCTTTATCTTTAGTTCAGCATAGGCTGTTGATAAGGCCGATTATAAGCGATTTTGAAACATCCAGTATGTCTGTTTGTAGTGGCTCTATCACCAGTTCGAGGAAGTGAGGTTCGGAGAGGTGGCATGCGGAGCCACCAAGATATAAGGCACCATAGCAGTTGTCATCATTAGTCATATCATGATTATTACAGCAATCAAGAAGATAAAGCCTTACATAAATCTTTGAATTATAAAATTAATTTAGAAAACAGCAACAGCTGAGTTTCTTGCCGGCTTCTCAGTAGAATCTTGCATTCAAACTGGTGATAGAGCCACTACATACAAAGATTTGGACAAATACGTTTTTATTTTATTCAATTCATAATTTGACTAAATTACGCGACAGTAAAACTTGGTAATTTCAACAAAAATTACCTTGTTGCTAGGTTAGGTTCGGATAAATTGTTCTAATTTAACCGATACGCAACCTAACAACGAAATTA
Source organism: Pararge aegeria (assembly GCF_905163445.1). NCBI lineage: Eukaryota > Metazoa > Arthropoda > Insecta > Lepidoptera > Nymphalidae > Pararge > Pararge aegeria. The sequence goes on from NC_053189.1 coordinate 17,876,327, forward strand.
GCAAGATTAGAACCTATGAAGATGTCAATCGTAAATTGCAGAACTAAAATGGAATGGGACCCGCCTCTCATTCCATACTCACTTTATAACCAAATGCAATGTCGACTTGTCGCAGAACGGAGCTGGTCCCTGTTCTTAGTAACATTTCATGAAAATCTGATTGAAGGATAATTTTGAAGTTTCAAAAGGTGGAACTCCTGAAAAAAAGACGAATTCTTTGTATAATCCTATTTTGATGTTCAGGTGTATAGTGCCTCTGAAGACAATGAGTACGCACTGGGGGAGTTGGAGCCAGTTATACCAGAGCTCCTGGAAAGGCATGAAGGATCTGTTCCTGCCTCCGTAATTGATCTAACGTAAGTGTTCAAATATATGGTGCTGGATTTTCAGAAAACAGTTGTCACCACCCCTCCTCTTGTGTCGTACGAGGCGACTTAGGCAATATGTCCTTCGTGCTAATACTACCATCTATTGTGACCTGTCTGCCCATCATGGCTATTATGGGCAAAATCTCCCGTTGGGAGTTCTTTAGTCCTACAATGGACTGTTATAAGCTATTGAATGAGTATTAAAATACCTGTGTCAGATATTTTTAACTTAACTGAGATCTCAACATCATATCAGTTCAGCCCGATATTTTCGTAAGTGCTTGAACTGATTTCAATTTGGTTTCTTATAGTGCCATCAAAAAAATATAATTTAAATCCAAGTTTTATGAATATTTGAAGATTTAAAAATCCACATAGTTCGGAGATCGAGAAACTGCAAACAGACAGGCGATGTAAAACGTGCTCCAGCGGCGACAAACTGTAGCAATTGGTATTCTCTATGTTCTGAGGTTGGGATGATGAGAATGACCTTCAATTCTGCAGGATAAAACGCTTTAACGAACACCAACAAAGTGAATAACTTAATACAGTTCTATTGTGAACCAGAAATTTAAATTTTTAAAATGATTTGATTCCTACTGATGTATATCAGTAGGAATCAAATCATTTTACCTATTTTACCTATTTTAGTTTTAAATATGTCTAAAACAAATTCTCCCTTATGGCCTCTAGACTGTAATATGTAGGTATTGATTGGTATTTTTTACTTTAGGCGGATGTTTAGTTCAAATATGCAGTCCTTCTACACATATCATGGCTCGCTCACCACTCCGAACTGTCAGGAGGTTGTCACCTGGATCGTCATGGACAAACCGATTAGAATTTCGGATACACAGGTGAAATACTTTATAGATCCATGCTTCATTCTCGCTAACTCAGTAACGCAAGCTCCGTCCCATGAGAGGCCATAATAAAAAAACAAAAGGAAAGACGCCTCATCCGATTTTCACGTCATAATATTATATTTATTGTAAATTGTATGTTTAAAATATATCTAGCATTTCAAGCAATATTCAATTTTATACTTTGACGTACCTATCTAGACTTTCTTACTCAAGAACCTAAGTAACTTTGATAAAAGCTCTCATAAACTTTGAAGTGTAATGACGAAAAAGTCGACCACGATGATATTTGGTTATATAATAATTATAAAGCTTAATTTTTTTTCTTGATCAATACTCCTTGTTCTATTTTTCGTCTTTTCATGCCTTATTATTCATTCTTTTTCAAGCGAAAATTTTATCAATACCTTCCCTTCCAGTTCAAACTCTTCAGCAAAGTCGACGTCGGTGGTATAAACAACTATAGAAGTCTGCAGTCAGCCAACAACCGTGTTGTACACAGAAGCAGGGAGTCCAGTGCAACAATCCACTTACCCTCCGCGTTCAGCGTTATCGCCGCACTTTTAAACCTATCCTCATCCGTAAGTGGAGTCATGAGTAAAGGAGCGTGCACTCTCGTAAACATCAAGAAGAGATTCTTCGGAAGCGGAGTTAAGGATTGCTCAGTAGCAAAAGCGTTAGCAAACTAATCTTCTTGTATTTCTTCGTGTAATTATGACAACTCCTCTGGCACTATGGCCTTATGATATGGAAGTCTTGGGTCGTGTTGAATACCACTTTTTACAGATGCTAACCTTCAATGTCGACTACATGCAATAAATAGCGGAAAGTATTTTAATGGAGATGACTGGTTGGCACCGATGGTAATTAAAGTCGTTGCTGGTTGGTCTTAAGTTCGGAAATCAGATTTAGCTATAGGGTTCCAGCACAGTTAGCATGGGTAGGAGCAGCATCTGCATATCCTGTGCATAGAGGGTATGCACAGGGTATGCCGATGATATACGCGTAATCCCCAGTACGAGAGTGGCGTGCACAGGTATGCGCAAGTCATGCGGATGATATAAAATGTAGAAAATCCCCAGTACCAGTTATAAATAACTTAGGGTCGGCTTTTTTTACTCTTACAATGCCTATCCTTAAATTAAGGAGATTTTATATAATCTGCATACTCTCTATGCACGCCACTGGGTTGGAGACATTTTGTCACGGTGAAGGGACTAAATGTTGATATTCTCCCACAATTTTACGCACTCTCCTTCCCATCTATCCCATGTGAGTGGATGTAACTTCTCCTTTCCTATGATGCCGTGCTTTAGCGAGTAAATTTCATCCCATGTGAGTGGGTGTAATCGGTACAATTTTTGTCTCCTGCCTTTTTGCTTGTTAGTTCCATCTTAAGGAGTAAACACCCGCCGATAGAGGCCGAAGACTTCGTGTCGGTTACGTTGTAGATCTTACGACGTATAGAATCTTTCCGATGACTAGTGCCTGTTTGTTCTTCGGTTACATGTCTGCTTCATGACAGTGACATGTCACCTTTATGTACGCACTCGATTACTCGGGGATTTCAGAAGTAGTACTGATTTCGTGCTCACGACAAAGTTTCCGAACTTGCACTTGCACACGAAATGATGTCGCCGTCTAACCCGCCGATAACAAAGCCTCACGCCTCAAGTTTTGCTACTCACTGAGATACGATACCCCCTCTCGTTTCCCCCCTCACATCTGAACTACGTGAGGAGGGAAACAAGTCGTACGACTCGTCGTCGTAACAAGTTGAGTTACCTTTGAAACTTGCTGGTATACAACACTTCCCGTTTCCCGTCTCACCTCTGAAGTACGTGAAGGGGGAAACGAGCCGTACGACTGGTCGTCGTAACAAGTCGTGTCGTAATAAAAAAGTACGTAAATCTTAGATGTTACGGCAATTTTGACTTTGAGGAAAATTATAATTGTAATAGCTATATTAAGGAAATTTCATATAAGATAAGGAAAATAAAGGCGTTATAATAATAATGATGATGATAAAATTGAGGGTGATTCCTAGAACAGCTATTTATGGTACAAAAAAGATGTATTTTTTTTAATATAAAAGGAGGGCATTGACCCTAGGTATATATTTAATTCGACTGCGTTAGAGTTTACGAAATGTTCATATTTGTTTGCTCAAATGTCCAATGGTGATCGCATTGCTTTAGAGAGGTTCCGTACCCTTAGTAACAGAGCAGAGTTTCGACAACGTTAATGGTTTTATTAAAATTCGGTGCTATAAAGACATAAATATACTCAAAAAATCTTCTTAAAAAGCTCTATTTCAAATAAGACGAACTTAAAAACGTCAAATAATAATCGGTAGTTCGAATTCGCAACTTGAATTTTAAATATATTTAAAGTCTAAATAGGCTATTTAGAAAAGGAAGTATTAAGGGCCTAGTCCACAACGTTGATCTAGTGGGGAATAGCGGACATCATTCGTCCTTGAGACTTGACCGTTTGGTAACAGTTTGAATATAATGATGATGTTTTATAATAATGTTTGTATGATATTAATGCTTTCGATACTCGTCGTGTCCAGTCTCTCACTAAGGGTACTAGGTGTTATTATAAATAGTTTTATAGTATGTAGACCGAGTACTGCAGAACAGATCGATTTTCATAATTCTTTTTTTAAATCAGAAAGAGAAAGTCGGTCCAATTTTAAATTTTCAAAATTTTGTTATTTTTTTAAGTTATCATATTTTGGTATTAAAAAAACGGGATCTCCAATCGATTTGCGCGATTCTTTCTTGCATTGAAAGAGGTCATTTTCGAATTGATCTTGTAATTTCATCAAAATTAGAGTAAATAGTTATTAGTAATTTTAAGACTCCAGCACTCTTATAAGTATAACACACCATTCGCTACGCCACGCGTGTTTAGTCAAATGAAAGGCACGAGGCAGTAGGCCCACCTAATGGTAAGTGGAAAATCATTCCCTAAAAACCTAGCAACACATCGCAGGGCATGCAAGAAACACGGCTTAAAAAGGGCTAAAAAAAAAAAAAAAAAAAAATAGCCTTGGCTACAAACTCCCACAAAGAAAATTAAAAAAAAAATGGAAATTATTAATTCCACGAAAGCCCATAGAGCTTACGACGAGGTCAGGGAGTTCGAACACATGGAGATAACTCTGGGAATACCAATCTACATCGTCCGCTGATTGACTCTGAGCTCAGCCTATAGTTGGTGACAATATATCTTTATTATGTATTTTAACCCTAACACTGCATTTATATAAATCATAAAATAATTAACAGCATTTAATCGCATTAAGGTGTTTCCTGCCAAGTTTTTATTAATAGTATTTACCTATTAACGTATATTTCAATACCTTCAAGGCTTTCGTTAGACAAGCAAGCCCACTCTACTAGTTTATTACTTGCCATAGACATACCTCGTCTAAATAAAACACAGAGAAGTTTTTTTAAAGATCACATTTAAATGATTTGTAAAATATAGTAATAACAAAAGTGTAATAAAAATGTTGTTTATTTATGTTGATATGAAAACTTAAAAAAATTGTTAAAGTATATTACATTATGTGTATTGTTATGTATATTTTCTTCAAAATAAGTATTTGCTATGATTTAAGTTACTATTAGGTAAATCTTTAAAATGTGACAATTTACAAGTTTTTGTCCAATATTTTTTGCTTTTAATGACGTTACCTGTAAAACTTCATGAATACTGATTTGGAATAAAGTCAAAATGGCGGGTTAGGTTAGCCAGGTTCCATAAAAATAAAATATAATATTTATTCAAAATATCTCGGTCTTTATGAGTAGAAAAAATGTTCAATATATTATGTGTAAAAAATTCTAATAATTGTTATTCAATTCAAACGTTATTAATTGGTTAAAGAAATAAATTGTATATTATTGAATAAGTTATGAATTTGAAATGTTAGTAAAAATTGTGTTTAATTCAAAGTATTAGGAATAAAAGTAGATATGTTATTTAACGTTAACTTATAGGCTTAATTAATTATATACGTATGACGTTACTATTGTCTAGTAATGTCATATAAATATAGATTTAACTAAATTAAATTTATGTTGTTATAGTGGCAATTAGAGGCTGTGAAGAAAATAAGAGAAGTTATTTCTTATTTTCGTAAAAATTAATTCCTATGTAAATTGTAAATAATTAAATGTATTTTAAAAAGTACTAAAGAATGTAGATATTTTTGTTGTTTTGTATCGTTTCTTGCATAAAGTTAATGTATTTATTTTATTTTCTTGAAATTACAGAATTCTTGAATGTTAACTTGGTTGTATTATTTCAGATCACACTATTCCATTAAAATCTTAACACGCACTTAGGGAGGTCGAGTTTTTGCTACAATTCAGTAACACGTTTCGTTAAAGTCTTGGTAAATACGATAGATAGATGATTGATGAAGTATTTATTACTCAGATTACTGAGCAAACAAACAACTAAACAACAAGAAAATAAAAAAAAAATCCCGCCTTTGGAAGTTTTATTTTTATTTTCTTGTTGTTGTCTAATCGCTTTCAGCGTTCCCCTACAACCCTCGATAGAAGAGTTCAACGTGACAGTGCAACAGCTCAATAACTACAACTAAATAAAATAACATGCACTTTCCATAGATTGACGGCCGAGTGGTGCAGTGGGCAGCGACCCTGCTTTCTGAGCCAAGGCCGTGGGTTCGATTCCCACAACTGGACAATGTTTGTGTGATGAACATGAATGTTCTTCAGTGTCTGGGTGTTTATCTATATATATTATAAGTATTTATGTATATTATTCATCAGTCATCTTAGTACCCATAACACAAGCTATGCTTACTTTGGGGCTAGATGGCGATGTGTGTATTGTCGTAGTATATTTATTTAGATACTAATAATGCAAAGAAATTATCAAGTTTATGAAAATAAGAATTTTGAAGTTCATTTTTCTTAGTTATTTATTATAAAAAAAATGGGATAAAATAAATTACTATGCATTTAGTAGAGTACTTTTGAGTTTCATTACTAATTTTAAATCATATTTCCGCCAAATACATGTTAAAAATTCTTAATAAATATATAAAATTTAATGGTTAATTTATCATGGTGAATTCGAAGACTCGCATCAAAAAATTGTAAAAAAAATGCAACGTTTCATATTACTGAAAATTCCGGCGCGCTTTTCCGATCGCTAATTTTGTCATTCGCGACATAAATTACTCTCGATAGTTCCCAAGATGTAGATAATCCTCAGACGAAATAACATCTAGTTTAGTTTTGGATTAGAAACATTTAATAATGCCATGATCTGCCGATAAATTCTGTAAGGAGATAAGAGATAACTTAAAACCTTGTTATTTTTTTCTAAATAAAGTTATTTAATTTAATACCACTATGTCTAGGTCAGAGACTAAGGAATAGATAAATGGCGCATTTTATTCTGTACAAGGCTAATAAGAGAGGGACGGTAGTCGGTACTCTACAACGATGGGATGTCGCTGCTAATAACAATTTTTTTTTTTGAAGTTATACTTTTTTTGGGGCGATGGACAAAAATTATGAGAGTAAATTTTTACGATGCGCGCGCGCACACCCACACCTGAATTCTACATCGTAAAGTTAGTTCTAGGTGGCTTGAAAATCGGTAACTATGTTCAAGTTGTATATTCTAGTATTTTTATATTTAGAACACGTGTTTCGTAACAGTACAAACAGTGTGAATAAATAAATATTATTACGTTAATAAAACGTTAATTTTTTATTTAAATTAAATATTTTTGATTAATTTTTAATTTTTATCATCAATCACTACTGCATTTTAGTTATTTTTTTTCCATACGTCAAAGAAGTATAACTTCTAACACAGCATAAGTACACTTACTCTTTTTTTTTTATTCCACACAAGTTAGCCCTTGACTGTAATCTTCACCTGGTGGTAAGTTATGATGCATTCTAAGATGGTAGCGAATCGAACCCCGGCCCTCCTACTGAAATTCACAGCTATCACCGTTGAGTCAGGGCGGTCGTCGAAAACCAACCTATAAAATAAACAATCCTATGATATAAAAAAAATCTCCTGAATGGTATTAGATTTAATTCTTTTGGAAAAAAACTTTTTTATTATTATTATTGCTGTTAAAAGTTTGTTTGTATGTCTGCAACTACCAGTCCGGGTGAAATATGACGTGCCACCTACGGAGTTGGAGTTCCAGTGCGATGCTGCGTGAAAACCGTTTGGGTTTAATCTAACTACCATTCCGCTAACAGGATTAGCCAGTTACCACCCTAGACTGCAAAACTATAAGTTACCACCAGGTGCGGTTGCAATACCTCAAGAGCGATACCTCTGCCTGTTTTCTTCTAAGCCTAGACAACAGAAAACTTATCTATACTTATAATAAAACTGTAATTGGAAGATTTCTGTACATTTAATATATTTTGAAAATTTTAACCGGGGGATGCTTCATAATCGATACTGAGTCCAAAACTGATTTTTATTTAATTTTTGTCAGTCTGTCTGTCTGTCCGGGCATCACGTAAAAACTACTGAAGGGATTAAATTTGGCATAGTGGTAGCTGGTATTCCGGGTCAACATATAGGATACTATTTATCCCGATAAACAATAAGTTTCCTTTGGGAAACGGGATGAAAATTTTTATCAATTTTACTTCATAGCTCCGTTAAATGTGAACCGATTTTAATAATTATTTTTTTATTTGAAAGTGTATACTACCAAGCATGTACTGTCTAATTTTAATGGAGATCTGATGAATATTGTCGGAGATAAAGGACATAACTCTTCACAGATAACAGCAAGTTGCACGGCATATAGGACAGCGATCGCACATGCGTACCATCCTGCTAATATTATAAATGCGAAGGAAATAAAATAATGTAAATATTAAGCTTGAACCTATCGCTTAGAAGTATCGCGGCGACGACGGGTCACGAATAACATAGTTTGGAAATAAAACTAGACTTGGTAGCGCTGCAATTAAGTTTCTAGGTTTCTTTTAATTTATTAAAACGATTTGGTGTAGACGAAGTTGCGCGGGTCAGCTAGTCAATTATAAATTTGGAAATTGGTCCTGTCAGGAATCGAACCCGTCACCATTGTACTGCGCCAGAGAGTTCCATTTTCCGGCTTGATTCACCTGAATTATGAGCTAAAGTAGGTCATGTTTTTCGTTTCTCATAATATGACTAAAAATACTTTAAATACAGCCTTGATACGTTGAAGAACAAAAGAAAATCGCCATTAAGTTAATCTTAGTTACTTTTTAATGATACACTTAGGTATTCAGGTTTAGATAAACAAGCATTCTGTATTTAGGTCATAGTAAGTATACAAGGCCACCATGAACTCGTAACCTGAATAACTTAATAAATATACGTATTAAAAATATATAGTTGAAATGCTTCAAATAGTAAACTGTCCTTACGAAAATGGTATGAGTGTCTACCTACATAATTAATTATTCTTATTTAATGACGTTTTTAATTAGATAATGATTAATTAAAATAAGTAGGTACCTGCTGCCTACAGTGTATTTTCCTTCCATCGTCTTTGAGCTCAGCCCAATCAATTCCCACAGCTGGACACAGGTCTCCCCTATGATATATTCTGATATTATCATAATTGACGGATCAAGCAGATGACCTACCTGACGGTAGGTGGAATAACATCGCCTATGAACACTTCACAGGGCTGTGCTGCCAGCATCATCACCCTCAAAATCGAGGAAGATGTGTGATGGATTCAATATCTTAAAACTAAATGATCCTAACAGTGCCTTCACCCAAACCAAACCAAGTAAATCAAAATCCACAAAAACAGTTATGTATAGCGATGAGAATGTATGTATTTTGGATTTATATATTGGATGTATATTGAATTAATATAGTGTACTATATACTATGCGAATATTGGAGTAAAAATGAAAGCAGTATAGGTGCCATGCTTCGTGCAACAGTGTTACAGGCAGGGGCCACAAATAATTTCTTTTTTCGTGGACGAAGGTAAATAAAAATAAAATGGTAGCTTGTAGATCAGCTGATGACGTTCTGGTTTATCTGACTCACCGGTGGGCGGAGGCAATAGATAGAAAAGGAGAGGCTCTAGCAGTTAGCTTGGCCATCGCAAAAGCCATCGATCGGGTATGACATAAGGCACTTGTGCAGCATTTAAGTCACAGTCGACGGTTTTTGCTCTAACCCTAAGCCCATTAATGCTGGCGTTCCGCAGGGTTTAGTGTTATCGCCCACACTGTTTATTTTGCATATCAATGACATGCTCGACAATAATGGCTTCCATTGTTATGCAGATGATAGCACGGGTGATGCTCTCTATAAAGGGCCTGCACAGCTCTCTCCTTCTCAGCTGGTGGAGTGCAGAAGTAAGCTTGTGTCTGAAATTGAGCGTCTCTTGGACGAGGCGTCCGAATGGGGTGCACAAAACATTGTTCAGTTTAACCCCAACAAGACCCAAGTCTGCGCGTTTACAGCTTAAAAAACCGCGTTCTCCGCAGCACCTCAGTTCCAGAACACTCTCCTCACTATTTCTAATAGCATTGGGATCCTCGGTGTCAACATCTCAAACGAAGTCCAATTCCGCGCTCACTTGGAAGGTAAAGTTAAACTAGCTTTCAAAAAGCTTGGTGTGCTCAACAGAGCAAAACGTTACTTTGCGTCAAAGCATAGACTCCAGCTCTATAAAGCGCAAGTAAGACCTTTTTACCAACTCCTTCCACTTGATCGGATACAAAAGCGGGCTGTTCGACTTGTTGACAATCCCAAATTGACTTGCAGTTTGGAGTCCCTGGGGCACCGAAGAGATGTTAGCTCCCTTTGTGTGTTCTATCGACTCTATAATAGAGAGTGTTCTGTAGAGTTGTTTGCATTGATACCTCCTTCCCTGTTCTAGGACCGCACCTCTCGTCGTAGAAAAAAAATCCACCCTCATCATCTGGATGCCTGGTATTCTTCTACTATTCGAAATATCAGACCATTTCTACAGCGCACTTGCAAATTATTAAACAATCTCCCATCTGGTGTGTAATCTCCCAAAAGAACACATTCTAGGGTTATTCTAGGGGCGGATAAACAAATTCCTTAAAAACCGGCAACGCATCAGTGGCTCCTCTGGTGCTGCAGATGTTTATGGGCGGTGGTGATCACTTAACATCAGGTGACCTACTTGCTCGTTTGCCAGCAATTAATATAAAAAAAAAAAAAATGAGCAGAGAATTTCACAGGTCATGCATTGAACACATCCTGCAAAATGATGCCATGTGTCCATCCACCTGAGGCGTAGGTGTTAAGCCTCCTGTCCCTGTAATTCCGCCGGCAACCACGCCCTTCAGGGCGGAACACAGCATTGCGACAATGCTGCTTAGCGGCAGAAATAAGAACTCTACTACTACTACTACTACTACTACATCACTGTGCGCCATGCAATCGGACTTTAATAGCACCACCTTTTCCCTGTCATGTCAGATTCAATATTTGCTCTGGTCCGGCGTGGACGGACACATCAAGAAGGCTCGTATCATATCATATCATAATCAGGAGATGGTTTGTTTATAGTATAGGATGGGGAACCCTTTACAGCTTTATTAATTATTTTACTACAAGTCTACAAAAGAAATATGTCCAGTAGTGAACTATCGGTTGATATTATGAAGCTTCCGAAGCCAAACTCAGAAATCATGTATTTCAGCTTCAGTGCCTTTGCCACAATGCCTTCTGATCTCCTATTACAAGTAACTTACTGCAAATATAGTAGCACCAATATTTTTTTAAGTTGAGTAACGTTAGAAAATGGATAGGCGACCAACTTCAGAGAATTTGGCATTTGTTGGTCTTAGCTCATATCTCTAACAACCAATAGCAATGGTTCTTAGTTGTCTCGTATGCAGAAAGTTAACCAAGAAAACAATTTTATGCTAGCATTCAAGCTCTCATAAAATATGTGGCATAAGTACATGAGGTGTGCTTCAGATGCCCTGAACAGTTCTGTCCCCGATTTTTAATAATATTCACGATATCATCTTCACCGCAATTTAGAAACAGTTTCCAGCAGTGGCTGCAGTGATGATGCTGGTTCAGCCTTTCTATTAAAAACAAAAAATAGACAGAATCGGTTTAGATCCAAAAAGTTATGACTTATTGAGTAAAACCAACAAAAGTCATCCCCTAAACCAAAGAAACCCTGCTGTTTTTCTTGGATATGAAATAACCTTACCCAGAGTATCAGCAACATAAGTAACTATACTAAATTGTCTTTAAATCCGTTCAGTAGTTTTCACGGATATTTTTTTTTTATTATATTCGGTTTTGGATTATTCACCGGTATTCAAGTAAGATGCAGGAATCTTCCAGCAATAGCTATAGGTAGATTCTGTCTATTTATGTCCATTTCCTATATTCAATCTATCCGTAATCTATAGTTTTATTACTTAGCAACGTTGTTATAGTCCAAAAATATAGATACAATTTCTAAAACAACTTATTAACAGATTACAAACAGATTGTATAAAGGAAATGACCGTAAAAGAACCAAAAGAATTACGTCAAGACACGTACGGTCACCGGGATAACCGGGATAACGTACTTTCATTTTAAATCAAACAAGGTGACGCTACTATTCGATGTTATCAAAATACATACCGGATAACTTAATCTAGGAAACAACGTAGTAGCCTAGCACTCAGAAACAAATCTAGGTTCATCAGCACATCCTCGATCTAGATTCTAATTGCGCAGCGAGTGAGGGCCCGTGATAACCTCCATTATCTTGTTGCATGCCAGGACGTTGGTGTCTTTATCTTCATTTTCACATCTGTATCTATATAACTCGCACAAATTCAAAATTCAAAGTTATTTATTTCAAGTAGGCACTTTTGAAATGTCAAGTTTATAGTGGCTCCCACCGGTTCGGAAGGCAGATTCTACTGAGAAGAGCCGGCAAAAAACAACAACATCATTTTACAGTTTCACAATCTTTAGAATTTTTCTATCTTGATAGAGATGAGAGCGGAGCGTCCAGCTTCCAAGCAGCCTTGTCGTCAAGGATTCCATAAATCGTGTAGTAACCACTATTAATTAAATATATACATATTTATTTTATTTATCGTTTTTACTTAGGTAAAGGTAGATCTAATATTATCTTCGGTATCATGTTATAAAAGGCATATACCCATTCCTACAAAGGATTTCTGTACTTTTCTCAGACGATATGCAGACATCCATAATTTATGTCCGTTTCTATTTCATTATTTATATCGACTTTTAGTTTATAATTACTAATGTTAAACAAAACATAGTAGCAGTAAACATTAAGTTTATATTCATAATATTAACCCATTACCGGCCCACTACAGGGCACGGGGCTCCTCCCACAATAAGAAAGGGGGCCCTAGTCCACCACGCTGGCCCAGTGCGGATTGGTGGACTTCACACACTTTTGAGAACATTATGGAGAACTCTCAGGTATGCAGGTTTTCTCACGATGTTTCCCTTCACCGCTGAAACAAGTGATATTCTAATTGCTAAAAACGCACATAACTTAGAAAACGTAGAGGTGCGTGCTGGGATTCGAACTCCGCCCCCCGAAAGTGAAGTCGAGCTCCTGCGCTATCACCGCTCCTAACAATGAATAATTGTTGACAATTATTCAAAGTCAATTATAAATTACACCAGACAGATTTGTCTGGACGTCTGTTGACGTATTCCTAGTAATCTCCTTAATAACTTATTTTAAAATTATGACGGTGCATAATCAATACATATTTAGAAATTCAATTTATGTACATAAAAATATATCAAATTTTAAAAAGAAAGTGGACTGTAACAATATTTATATTAGAAGTAAAAATAAACTCGTAGTGCAGTTTACTAGGCTGCATAAAATTAGTAACTTATTGAAGGGTAATTGTATATCTTTTTATAACAAATTACCAGATGAAATCCTTGAGATGTCTCTCAATAAGTTCAAAGTTAATATAAAACGTAAGCTTATAGAAAAATCCTATTATAATATTAATTATTACATTTATGATAAAAAAGCTTGGGTATGAATTGCTCTAACTTCATAGCTGAACATTAACTAGACCGTGAGATGGTGATAACAAGAAGAAAAAAATAGCTAAGTTTGTTGTGGGCTCTTCTTAGACCAGGGCGCGTTTGAAACCCTACTAGCTTTAGTTTTGAGGTATCGAATGCAGTTATCACCATCACTAACATGTTAAATGTATGAACGCTTCATAAGTGCCTGTAATAAGGTCTACATGAATAAAATATTTTTGAATTTGAATTATTTAGGCATAGCTTTTTTTCCTCGTTAGTGCAAACAAACATAAACAACTAAAAGATAAATTAAAATTTAAACAAATTTATATTTAACTCAAATTTAAATTTAACGTCGTTTTTTCTTAAAAACTTTTTTAAAAGCAAAAGATTGCACAAAGACGACTTTCATAGTTCTCAAAAACGTCTCAGCAGGCAATCAGTTTAAGTGCATCTCTTGAGAGCTCAGCCAAGCTTTAGCAGAGCCTCTTGATGTCTAGGTCAAGAGCAAGGCCAGGGTCGGAACTTTGCATCGTTAAAAGCTTTCTTTGACTAAATTATTCTCATACGACTGCAAAAGTTTTAACCCGTTAGGGGTATGTCAATTCGTCCGGGAGTTATACAACGGGTTCTCTGGGCGTCTAGCAAAGCCAACAAGAGGAAAATGCCGTGGTGGTTTTTGGTTTGGGTATACCCCCTTAGAGGGAGGGAGGGAGTCGAACGTAAGATTTTGCTGTTTTGTCCATAGAGCTAAAGCATGATAGAAGCGGCAATAGAGATTTAATGTTTTATTTATACAGCAATCTACATTAATTCTATTAAAATATAAATTTCCACGTACAAGCACTTGTTATAATTTCCACATACATCATATTAAATGTTTTGTTGGTTCGCAGATTTTGCAACTTCGGTCCAGTTCTACGGTCCAATTTGGTACTATGACGGTACGTTGGGAAGAATGGTACGGTTAACGGTATGAACCTTCTTGGCGTAGTGGGAGGTCTTGTTAGTGGGAGGTCCCGGATTTAAACGAATTATGCATTTTTATTTTTTTTTTATTTTATGTAATTTAGTATATTGCACTGCATGTTTATACTTATCTACTTGTATTGCAATGTTCAAATTATTGCAGTCACATTTTTTCTCTGATTTAGAAAGAAAACACTTGCTAGACTATTTATTTGTGATTTGTTGCACTTACTTAATATAGTATATCATTATACTTATATAAGGTACCTAATATTGAAGTATTAGTATAAATAGAAACATGCCTTTTTGTTTGTTTGTATTAAGATGAACACACGTGGCCGGAAGGTTGTGCAAGGAAGGGGGTAACAGACAATAAAATAAATAAATAAATATACTACGACAATACACACATCACCATCTAGCCCCAAAGTAAGCGTAGCTTGTGTTATGTGTACTAAGATAGCTGTTAAATATCTTTATGAATATAATACATATAAATACTTATAATATACAGATAAATACCCAGACACTGAAAAACAATCATGTTCATCACACAAACATTTTCCAGTTGTGGGAATCGAACCCACGGCCTTGGACTCAGAAAGCAGGGTCGCTGCCCACTGCTCCAATCGGCCGTCAATTAACATTAACATTCAGACTGCCGAGGTGATCAGGGACTTTGAACGGCAGTTCCTCAAAAATGGCAGCCTTAATTTCGCTGGCTACGATGATGTGCTGATGACCGGGATCAATAATGGACATACTAGTAACCACCCAATTCCATACATTCCATATAACCCATGGAATTTTATTCAATTAGAATAATAATTTATGTTATTTTTTTCCTCAGCCACTTAATTTCATACTGGGGTCTGATTTATGCAAGTTATATTTGCATTGCATAAAAAGCACATAACTTAGATAAGTTAGAGGTGTCCGGGATTTGAACTCGACCCCCCGAAAGTGAAGGGGAAATCCTTATCACTATATGATTAGGCTATGACCTCTCCCAAGCATATTTTTTACTACAAGTTAGCCCTGCAATCTGACCTGGTGCTATGAAGATGCAGTATATGGTACCGTGCTAACCTGTAAGGGAGTATGGTAGTCATACCCCTAATTGGTTTCTATGCGACATCGAACCGGAACACTAAATCGCTTAGTGGCATCGTCTTTATCGGTAGGGTGATAACTAGCCACAGCCAAAGCCTCTAACTTGCTGCTGAAAACCAGTGCTGCGCTTTTTTGTATGCAGCGATACTGAGCCAACACTTTTGTCACATTTTTTTTTATTCTTTAAAATTTATGTAACATTTTACACAAATGTGTGACAATAAAGACGATTTTTCTTTCTTCCTTTCTTTCTAACAATAAGTATATTGCAGGCAACCGTGACAAAAAAAACAATGGTGCATCCTCATTATATCAAATGTAGGATGTTTACTGCTTAAAAGCAGTGATAGCCTAGTGATTGCGGCTCCGGCTTTACTTTCGGGGGTCCGAGTTCGAATCCCAGCAAGCCCCACTTACTTTTCTAAGTTATGTGCGTTTTAAGCAATTAAAATATCACTTGCTTCGACGGTTAACAATGCCGAGAAATACCTGAGGCGACAGTACTTTCCCGGAAGAGCTCTGTCACACAAAGCTCCAATATTAACTACTATATATTTCGATTCAACCGCAGATACCCCATGGAAATTCACTTTGTGCACGTGCGCTCCGACCTTGAAGTGTTTGAAGCCCTACAGCGGAAGGACGGCTTGGCTATTGTCGCAGTATTCTGCAATGTAAGTTTTCTATATAATGTAACCTAGAGGGAGATAAATGGAGGGCTGTAGTGTCTCTTTGGATAAGAACTATGTCTTTAGAAATGATTAATTATAATAAATTGATAGTAAAAATGGAAGATGCAAAAAATTCGTTCGGTACTAACAGCTCATCTTAACAACCTTAGGTGTCAACCTGGGTCTCTTCCCAGAATAAATAAATAATAATAAATATACCACGAAAATAATCGCAATCTAGCCCCAAAGTAAGCATAGCGAGGGTTCCCGATTTCTTTGCCATTCTCAGAACAAGAACGGAAGACTTAGACTCACCATCCTTTGCACTTTAAATGAGGACTTTAAAAATCCGTTTGTCAAGTATTGGTCTTGCGTGCACCGGTGCGAGAATAATAATATTAGGTTTTAAGATAATTCTTTTTTTTTTTTACATCTGTATTAGCTTTATTTATTATTATTGTTATTATTGTACTATAAAACAAATCTATTCTATGGGACTATTGCCTGAAAATAAAGAATTATTATTATTATCATATTATAGCTTGTAATATGGGTACTAACTAGTAACTACTAAGAAACATGATAAATATAAATAAACTAGCTGTACCCTGCCACGCTTCGCTGTGTTATGTTCATTTTTATGGAATGGTTGAGAAATGAGAAACAAAACAAAGAATACATTACATAATATGTCAGCGAGTGTTTCTCTCGCTTTCGGCAGATGGCGCGGTCACTGGTACATCGATCGTTAAAAAAAACTGTAGTTTCGCGGTCGCGGATATGTGGACTGATGCAAAAAATAAATAAAAACAATCCTTGATGCGGATTATATATCAAGCTAAAATTTCAGCTTGTGTTATGGGTACTAAGATGCCTGACGAATATTTTTATGAATAATATACATAAATACACAGAAAAACACATTTATTTTCATCACACAAATATATACCAGTTGGGAACTCTGGGTTCCATAAATGGAACATGTAAAATTGAACATGAACTGGTAAAATTGTGTACAATTTCCTTTTAATGAATTATCTAATTACTTCGTGATAGTTTGGCTTTCTTTTGACGAAGATTAACAACTTTTATTTTGCATCTTTTCTGTACGTTTATGTGGTAAAATAAAAGTGTATTCAATCATTCATTCATACTTATATTATGTAGTCTAGTATATTGCACTGCAATCAGTACTTAATGCATAAATTTGTAATGAATGCAATGCTACATGCAATTTGATTGAACATTTAACAGGTCCAGGCAGAACAGAGCGACCATGAAAGGGGGGCCTTTGAAGAGCTCATACAGTACATCCCCCAGCTGATGAGTAATCGAGACAGAGTCAGTGGGATGCTAATGGACTTAAGGTGAGTTCAAAATTCTATGGAGATGAATGAATGAATTAATGAATTAATGAATATACTTTTATTGTACACCAAAGAAAAAAAGTAGTTACAGAGATATAAATACAGAGCAAGAAAGTACAATTTGGTGGCCTTATCGCTACATTGCGATTTCTTCCAGGCAACCAAAGGCTAAAGAGATATACTCTCTCTCGTTTTTACATCTGTGCTCGTTTGCAATGTCAGCGATAAGTATGGTCTATTTTTATTAACCCCCAACGCGAACAGAGAATGTGTAAGTTTAACGTGTCTGTACTGTGTATTTGTCTGTGGTATCCTAGCTTCTAAAAAGATGAACCGATTTCCGTTTAATTTTTTTGTGTCATAGATAAGAATGTAGTTTCAATTCTCATCCCGAGAGTCATGTTTCATGAAAATCTGTTCAGCCATCTTTTCTAGATGATTAGGGGATCTGACTAACTTCCTTAGAGTTTATTTTTTGTGTCGATTGAACTTGTCGAATGCAAACAAGATTTTTGTTACTTTTTTTAGAGTAGTTTATTTTTAAATTGTTAAGAAAAAAATCCGGAAATTTCTTTTTATTAAGTTTGTTTTTATTTATTTTATTGCACTTGATTTTTTACTTTAAAAAAAAATATCTACGACGTAGCAAAAGAGCAAAGTACCTATTGATACTTAATGATAAAATTATAATCTACCAGTAGTACAAATCCTTTGTTGTGTGAACGCATGGTATAGGTATATTCCATACCTCCATACTAATCTATTCTTAATATGACAAAAAATATAAATTACGCTCTATCGACTTCGTTTTTGGCATAGAATTATTTGAAAGGACTGTGAGACCGAAAACAAACGGTTCCCACGGGACCCTATAAAAACCGTAATTAGTAGGCTGCTTGTAAAATAAAAAATTATATTTGAATGTATTTAGAAAATGGTA
Organism: Pararge aegeria; assembly: GCF_905163445.1. Taxonomy (NCBI): domain Eukaryota; kingdom Metazoa; phylum Arthropoda; class Insecta; order Lepidoptera; family Nymphalidae; genus Pararge; species Pararge aegeria. Next base: position 17,894,693 of record NC_053189.1, read on the forward strand.
GATCGTAACGATTATATTTTTTCCTGATAATATACGTATAGTTACATAGCCCGCCGCCGGATTTTCTATGTCACTACAATTCTACAATCATCTAAGTATTTAATTAGAAACAAAAGAATGAACGCTTTAAATACTTTATTGTACACTAAGATACTCATACAATATTAACAAAATGACAAGTGTATAACCGAACTCCAAACACAAAAAAAAACCGTCAAATCTATTCTGGAAAATGTACTCTTTCTTGCTGGATAAAGCATCTATCTGTGAAAGTCCCTTCCATTGTATGCTAATATTATAAAGAAGAAAGACTTTTTTTTTGTTTGTACCCAATAGGCACCGAAAGTACTGCACTGATTTTAACCGTTTCGTCGCCAAAAGAACGCCAAACTATCACGAAGTAACATTGGTCATTATTCATTTCGTACCGGACATTTAATTTAAATTTTTCGCCAGTTAAAAAATGTATGTACACCTACGAAAAAAGAGTTAATTTACACTAAATTTAAAAAATTCTTTTTAAAAACTACATTCGATTATCTTTAATATGTTAGTGTTTAAACACAAAAACAAACACTGAAGAAGTCGCAGGAAATCGCTAGTTATAGCTATTTAGTATAAGCTATTACAAGCACCGTCAGTGGTTATCTTAATATTGAATAAATATAGGTTTATTTATTATTATGTTTGTTTACTTTGTTATTATTATTAAATTCTTTATTGCACACAGAAGACAAAATACAAAGAGAAACACAATGGATAAAATAAAAAATAAAATAAAAACTAGTTTAGGGGTGGAAAGGCGGTCTTTTTGATAAAGCGATATTTCCCAGACAATCTGTTGCGAAAGTTATACCTAAGGTACGGGTTGGTGCGGGAATCAAAATTTATAGCTTCAAATTCTTCCCAATTCTTCTTCTTTGTCATTACACTCTTGACAGAGTGGTCGTGGTCTCCATGAAGCATCTTTGAGGTCAGATGTCACACGCCCCACGAGCATCCACCACTTTTCTCGGCTGGCCGAAACCAAATTACATATTGCTAATCTAATATTTACTACACATATAATAATTATTATGATATATAATAATAATATAATAATAATTATTATTATATATTTTCTCCCACCACAAAAAACAACCATTAACTTAACCATGCACCTTGGAATTAGACAAATCTTATTTGAAGTTAAACTCTTCGTTTTTAGTTCATTGGCTTATCATTCAATTAATCGCTTCAATTCATAGCAAATAAGTGGAAGTTGAGTAATTCATTAAAAATTACTCAACTTCCAGCTATTATGGCCCACGTATATTAACAACCTAATTTCAGAAGACAATAAAGGCCAATAGAAAAGATTGCCGCACGTCCGAAGCGGTGACATCACAGAATAATGCCCGTTGTCAATAAACCTATTGAACACCTAAATCGGAAGCTTAATGATTCAGATTATTATGTAGATACAGAATCATCCTCAAGTACCTACCCACAGATTATAATTTTGCAGGAAGTTGATGAGTCCGGAAAAGGGCTCACTCACGTCGCCGGAGTGCAACGAGGTGGTCGTGTGGATCATATTCTACAAACCTATTTTCAAATGTTGTGAACGCGTCACCTTGTCGCCGCGAACGAGACAGAGCACTTGAAGTTCAACAAAACATTTGTTACAGTTAACTTTATTGCCGTTGTGAAAAACAGAAATTTATGACTCCCTGAGCGTGCGAATACGACCGCTGGCAGCCGTCGTTTGGCGACAAGTGTTTTTTTTTATTAGGGATAGGCAAGCGCTTGACGATAATCATGCCCGTTAGAAAGCAATGATGAGGTGGAAGTTGGATCACGCTTGCCTGGAAAAAGCCTATTCACTCTAGCCTTGAAGATATTCAAATTATACGTGGCAGGAAACCACAGTTGCCGTGAGGGCGTTCCACATCAAAATTCAAAATTCATTTATTTCAAGTAGGCCTAATACAAGCACTTTTCAATCGTCAAGTCTGTGCGTGTGTAGTGACTCTATTACCGGTTCGGAACGCAGATTCTACCCAGAAGAAGCCGGCAAGAAACTCAGCAGTTGCTCTTTTCCAACATTCCAACATTCCAACAATCATCCTAGCGATACGTATCAGAAACGTGGATAAAAAACGTTATGTGCGTGTTGATGGAATATCAACCACATAAGGATGACATCGCTTACGGTGTCTCCGCTTACTATACGGCAATACTGTTCTGTGGTAGTGTTTGTATACTGAAAGATTAAAAGATTTCTATGCTCTCACCGCTTAAGAAACGGCCATTAACTACTAGCGACTGCATATCGTCTTCGAAAGGTACAGAAGTAATATATGGGGTTTTTATAACTTGATTCCCAAGGTAATATTAGACCCCCGACACAAAAAATAAACTCTAAAAACGAACAGAAACTGATCCCTAAAATATTGTCATATTTAAAGTCATGGTTAAGTACCTAACCAAATACTTTCAATGTCGATCTTCAAACGGCTGAACAGATTTTCAAGATACATGGCTATAACATGGGAACACTCGGTATAAAATTATCTATGACGCAAAAACTAAACGAATATCGGTCCAAGCGTCCAAGCCAACAGAGAGCCACGTAAAACTTATAACACCCCTCTGTTTTTGCGTCGGGGGTTAAAAAGAGACACTGCTGAGTTTCGTACTGGCTTCTTCTCGGTAGAATCTGGCTTCCAAACCGGTGGTAGTCACTACAAACATACAGACTTGACGTTTCAAAAGTGCCTACTTGAAATAAATAACATTTTGAATTTGGAATTGTGCCAATCATTACGCTGTTAATGATGTCATACTGTTTGTCAGTACCGCATGTTCGGCAAGGTGGGCATAGGAAAGCACAACTTCAGACGCCTTCAGCTGCTGAGCCACACCCAGGTATTCCAGTCGCCGGATGCACTTCTCACCACGCCGCGCGCCATTGTCGTCATCGTTGACGCGTTCAGCCTTGTCACGGCGTTCTTAAGGAATATCACCAGGTCAGCATTACAGGGGCATATTTGAATGTATATGATTTGAGTGTTTATGCATGTATACGCAAATACCGTTTCCACCAATTCGCACTGGGCCAGCGTGGTGGGCTACGGCCTTAACCCCTACTCGCACCTGCACCCCATCCCAGCTCGCACCTCTAACTTTTACGCAATTACAATATTACTAGCTTCAAAGCGACAAAGCCGCCAAATTGTATACATTGTTGTTATACTTTTCTTTTTTTTATGTACTTTTTGTGGTTTGTAATAAAGGTATATTCATTAATCATGCATCTGTTTCACGTAGGTTCTCAATGAAGTACGAAAAAACATTTTCTACCAAAGTTAACAAACGGCAACGTTCACTACTGCATGGTGTAGCACTTCGATATAAAATGCCAATTCTCCTGCGGATGTGCGCCGAACGCGGCGTCCTTCGGTACCGCAGCGGCGCCTTTGACAAAATGCAGCACAGGCCAAGACGGCACAGCATAACGGCGACCGTTTCTAAGCGAATGGATTTTAGTTTTTTAAGATTTTCAGTCCTTTGGTTAATAATGGAGGTGATTCGTTAGTCCGTTTTTTCCAAAGGTTTATAAGTAAGGAAGATTGTAAATAAAAAAGTTTTTATTCACTGCCTCTTTTATTAACGTAATTATTTTAACAACCATTACAATACACACACACTTTACATTTACACATAAAGTTAACATAAGTTAAAACATAGGAATTTCGTATTTTACAGGAAAGCAATAGAGACGATTTTCGCAAGAACATAATATAAGACGTGTTTTAAACGTGGTTATAATGTAGCACTGCTGAGCTAATGAATAAGGCGGCTTTTTGACATATTACTAAAACTTATTTTTAGATTTTTTTTATTCCTTTAAAAGTTAGCCTCTGACTTTAATCTCACCTGGTGGTAAGTGATGATGCAGTCTAAGATGGTAGCGGGCTAATCTGTTTGGGGTATGGCTCCCTTATCGATTTCTACGCTTAAACGCTTTGCAACACGTCTTTGCCGATAGTTAGCCACGGCCAAAGACAGAGAAAATTCCGAATTGCTAAAGAGCCCCGCAGCGGATCGAACTCATGACCTCCCTACATAAGACCTCAGCGGTAAGCACTGCGCTAGGTGGGTCGTAAAAGACTTACGTTAAGTCTAGGCATTTGAAAGTATAACTTTTACCTCATAGAAATTACGATTGATTTTCAACAGTTTTAGTTGTAGTATAGTGCTGGTGAAAATAGAAGTATTTATATTCTCGTTGAAAATCGGTTTAATTTCATAGTGTCGGTACACCTGCAGGAGAATTTGTTATTTAATTTGGTTTTTTCTTTTTGTATATTTTTATTTGTTTTTCCTTATTCTTATGGTTATTTTAATAAATACGAATATACATTATTAAAGGAAAATTTAAATGCAAAATATGAGTAGATAAACGAAAGTAAGTATACCTGGCATAACATCTGTTCGACGTTAGTCAAGTATCAAGTACGAAAAAACATTTCCTGACAAAGTCAACAAACAGAACAGTCACTGCCGCACGATATAAAATTCCAAATTCTCCTGTGGGTGAACGTCGGGGTCCTTTGCCAGCGCAGCGGCGCCTTTTACAAAATGCGGAAGGGGACGACACGGCACGAAGCCAACCGTTTATAAACGAATGGACTATACCACCCAACGCTGTCGGTTTTAAACACAGTCAAATAAACGTCTCATTTAAAAATGCTACAAATATATTAAGTTTTTTTACACATTGGGAAAGATATTGGATAAGCTATAGATATCAAATTTTTATAATAACAAAGAAGAAGATGAAAATTAATAGTTTCCGAAAGGAAATACAAAATTGTCCCTAAAACTATAAACATGACAGCCCTTTATCGTGATAATAAATATTTCAAGTTTTCTGAATAATACTACTGTATGACATTCAAAAAAAATTGATATAAATTAACATGGAAGCATAATGTTTTTTCCATTTTTACCAGTTAAACTCTAAAAGCCGAGTTGAGGAATTACGTTTCAGTATTAAAATTAATTAAAACGAATGTTTATGTCTGTATGATTTTGTAATTACAGCGGATCGCTGTGGTCCGACAATCGTTTTGTGGAGCAGTGTCGAACTATCGATTTTGTCGGATGTGAGTTGGTGATAATAAAAACAGCCTAGCCAAACTAGTAGTTTGTTGTGGGCTTCTTCTTAGACCAGGGCGCGTTTGGAACCCTCGTAGCTTAAGTTTTAAGTTGGCGAATTTCGTTATCGCCATCAACTCACTTCTATGTCATATTTTACATGTAATGTAGGCATCAAAAGTGCCATCTATGTGCCTATTTGTATAGAGAAATATTTGACTTTGTCTCTGACACGCTTCTGTAGTGCTTCAGCAATGTTCGCCATGGCGAAAAAAGTTACGCAACAATTGAATTGATTGCAGATAGTATGAATGGTTCTGAACTGTGAAAACTCGTGCAAAGGACGATACTTTTAGTAATAAAATACTAAAGTAGCTTTTTATACTTTTTAATACAATTTATTTAATGGCTCTTTGTTGTCTCATAAATAAATTAATAATAAGTTAAGATAAGAATGACTAAAGTTGATATAGACTAAATCTTGCATGTGATAAAAGCGACAATGGCACCGGCCCAGATAAGAGTGTGGTATTGGAAAGGGTTACCCCCTTAGTCAAAAGGAAACAATAGATTTCATAATAACGAATTACCTTGGCTCGACAACTCGTGATTAATAATTTAAAAAAAAAAGTCAAATTAAAAATTCTATTCTTTTAAGTAGGCCTTATTTCGAATGTCGAATAGGTCAATAGTCAAAGTCGAATTGAGAACAGCTCCTCTTTTTTTAGGTTGGTAGAAAATAACTGTACAAAGTCAAAAAAATACGCAGTGACAACCAGCTGTGTCTACATATAACACCTAATCGTTCATGGATTACTATAGCATGAAAAAACGTATGGTAATGGTACCCCCATTTCCAACATTAAACTCTATAATTATCTTCTAAACATTTAAGTCATACGATGCAAGAGGTAGTACCATTAATTAACTATAGTGAAACAGAATTACATACAGAAGCCGTGTATTCGACTAATATTGAAGGATCCAAAACCACTCCACTTTAGTATTGTTTCTCGAACAGGCGGTTAGTCACTTCATAGCATTTAGCACTTGACAGTAATTATTTTACCCCTAATGTTCTAAACGTTTACCATAAAATGGGAAAATGGGTAAAAGTTTGCGACTTGCAACATTCCGCGTGTGCTAAAGTGGGACGTGTGCGGGGCGTTTTCACTGTTCTTGGACACAACGCACTGCATGCAATAATAGCTGAATGAGGGTTCCGTATGTTCTTATTTCTCTGTCTTATTACATAGTTAACTGAAATTCGAAGTTATTTTCTGTAAACTTCCTTAAGGTAATGAATATATACCCACCATCCAAAATACGTTCCTAATTATCATAAAAAAATATTTATTGATTTTTATAATTATGTACAAAATTACATTGGCATATTTTATCTTCAAACAATATGGTAGATAACTGTCAGTTGTCAAAGTGTCCGTGCATAACTGTCATCCACGGATTGCAAGCTAATTTTCTAAAGTTTGGTAATAAGAAAACCTATGTGTGATGTTTGTTTTTAACGTCCGAAGAAGCACAAAAACTGACAATATTTTATTTAAAGTAATAAGATATTGTTTTTTATTAAATTTTGTACAATACTAGACAACTACGCCAGCGTCTAACCCAGGTGTACATCGCAAACAAATTCAATAAAAATGGTTTTTTAAATACCGTAGCAAACTTTTATATTCCAGGAATATTAAGTAAAAGCGTATTCTAAAGTAATTACCTACCAAAAAAATATTAACTAAAACATGACGATTGGTTCAGTTTATACAAATGGGCAGTCGAAACTACCGACGTAAGTGAAAACTATATACAATGTATTAGTATATAAAGCGGATAGCTTTGGCCTGCTTTCCAGGGGAACCGAGTTCAATCCCCGATACGCACCTCTAACTTTTAAGAGTTACCAAGTGCGATTTTAAATTTAAGTTATTTAAATAACACTTGCTTTAACAGTGGAGAACACATCTTGAGGAAACCTGCACGCCTGAGAGTTTCCATAATATTCCCAAGAGCGTGGGAAGTCTACTAATCCGCACTTAGCAAGGCCCTAGTGTAGACCACGGCCTGAAACCCTTCTCATTCTGAGACCTGTGTGCTATAAGTAGGCCAGTAATTATTACCATTAAAGAATAGATTTATGAAATGTGGATAATGTAGTGCTATCTTACTTGCACAATATTCTCACGACCATACATTGTGCGAAAGTGATAGCTCGACATCGGCCGTTTTTGATAAATCTATTCTGTAATTTAACCATATATATGTAAACATATATAACCATATATATGTAACCACATATGTAAACATATATATGGTTGTTTATTTATTTATTAAGAGCACTAACAAAATGTATATTACACGTTTTTAAATTTAGCACACGCAAAAAAACATGGACTGATATGCACGTCAATTACAAGTCAAGTTACGACGACAGACGCCATTAATGTTTAGGCACGTAACAAAACACAACAACAAAGATCAACGAATTGGATTTATTAATTATTGTATCTTCTTCGATGTTTTAAAGCCTCAATAAAAGATTCTGAAACAGTTAGCTTATTGCCGACATAAAAACACCCAATGTCATAATATAGTATTTTGAATTACAACAAAACTACACAGAGGATCATTTTGTGTGTACTAACCCTTTATACTGTACATGTGTACTCACTATTCGCCCTTTTCCTGCTAAGTTGGTACTCTATACCTGTCTGTCACATGTGAGAGCACCAACTTTATATTGGGTATGTTGGCTGTACTGTCATAGTGTTTTGTGAACTCCTGCGTTAACGGTCGAAAACGTTTTGCTTCTCGGAAAAAGATAGTTTCATAAAAGGTTTTCTGATATCGTTAAAGTTCATAGTGCAAGAAATTCACATAAATAAAGCAACATGAGTGAGTGGCTGTTGTTTGAACGAGATCCTCGCGGAGTGAAATGAAGTCGCTTATCGTCATCTAGTGAGAGCAGCGGGGAGTCAGATTCCGAGTCACAACGAGAAAGATCGTGTCCGCCTAACAAGAGGACAAGAAAAGTCGTAACAACTCGGATCCCTGAATTGACTTGATTGATTGAATGATGTCATTCTCGTGCGTGCCCGGCTGAACGCCCCGCGCCCAATTGAAAAGTACATTATTCAAATCCCCGACATTATTCTCCGATACTTTTATTGTTTTATTAACAAAAAAATTGCAATTCAAGTGTTGATATTTTAAATCTTATTTATATATTTCTTGTGTGCGTGTGTATGACACATGATTTTTTGGTATGCGTTTGGGTAGCACCCTGAATGGTTTAGATTCACAAATCAGCCCGATAGATGGCGCTGGGGTCCACTAGTATATTAATAAATTCTTAATTTTATTTTTCGAATTCTATAGAAAATGAAAATGAAATGGGACCTTCCAACATTTAAGTACATATCCCAGGGAATTTTAATAATTGCACTACAAAAAATGTACAAATACTACTAGAGTAAATAATTCTTTCATTAATAATTAATACTTAGTTTATTTGTACATACTCTGGATGATATTAGGTTACTGGCTATTATAGCAGTATAGTATACAGTAAGTCAACTGTGCCAGAATCTTTTCGAGGTTTCATATTACAGAGGTAGATGAAATCTGGTGTGCAACTGTTGATAATCTTTACTTATTATAAAATAAAGTCCACCACCGCATCTATCTGCCTGTCTGGGCGCGAAAACTGAAAAACTATCAAACGGTTTCTCATACGGTTCAATAATGGACAGGGTGACTCTTCCGGAAGGTTTCAGTGTATAATATACCACGGTTTTCTGTAAATTGGCTGAAACAGAACGATGATCGAAAGATGGCGGGAAAGATCATACCGACTTGGGAGTTTTACTGGCGTGCGCTACGAAAACTATTGATGATACATAAAATTTATGCTAGATGTTTAAAGTAATCATCATTACCTACAAAAAGGGTAAAGTCACTTTTCAGTCAACAGCGTTTTGTTATAATTTGTCAATCAAAACACAGATGCAATCGAAAGATGGCGATATTCCCACATGATATTAATCCTATTTAAGATATTTATTATTAAATAGTTTTACAATTAAGATTGATTATGTACCTGTAAATTCCTTTTTTAATTATTCAAATTCGACCTTTCAGAAGTTACAATGGCTATAAGAATGGTAAAAGAAAGAAAAATGCCGCTTTCCAATAAACCACCGCCCGCCGCTTCAGAATTTGCTATACGAAGTTGTTACTGCAATAGAGTTCTAAGGGAGATTTTTAGCAAACTAACGTATATGTTTAAGTGGGGGTTTCCGGATAGAGTGGCGCTGCAAGGCTTCTAGGTATTTTTTTAAAAATTATTACTCATGCGAAGTTGTGTTTGAGTGGGTACCTATAGTCCGTAGTTTGAAAATAAAATTGGACCCGGTAGACAGTGACATGCCCGAGTTCCTTAACAGGGATCACAAGATAGAAAAATGAATGTTAAAATGTAAATTGTGGATGTTGGAAAAGAGCAACTGCTGAGTTTCTTGCCGGCTTCTTCTCGGTAGAATCTGCCTTCCGAACCGGTGGAGTCACTACACACAGACCGATTTAAAGTTTCAAAAGTGCTTATATTATGCCTACTTGAAATAAATGAATTTTGAATTTTGAATTTTTGAATTAGAGTATGAATTCACCAGGTCAATTGTATAAATAGGGCAAAAATTCTCCTCCTTCTATACGAGTTGTATATACATTTTAGGGTAGGCAGTGCTTTTGTGCGTGTTTGAAGTGCACGCCACTGCCGGTAGAGCCGGTAATAATCGATTTGGTGCAGACGAAATTCGCGGGCCAGCTAATTAGGTATTCAAACACTCATGTGATAACATTATCACACTCGTGTTGTAATACCTCTTATAACACAACAGTTGCATAAACAACTATAAACAACGTTGCTTTAAATATGTAAAAAAATTAATACTGCGCCCGATACGGGATGAAGAGGTAGTGTAGTTAGTTCTGCTATTACGCTCAATGCTATTGGCGTGTTCATTACGCGTAAGCGTTCCCCAAAAGGAGGGGGTGATACGTGAGGAATTCCTAAAACGTGCGGGCGTTACGCAATTTACGGCGGGCGTCTTTGACTTCAAGTTACGGGTAAACCGCAACGCATAAAAGCCCAATTAAAAAAAATAATTTTAGGACAGACCCCTGTTGCGATTTGTTGTTTTTTTTTTTATTAATATAAATAAATATACTACGACAAAAAACACATCGCCATCTAGCCCCGAAGTAAGCGTAGCTTATGTCATGGGTACTAAGGTGACTGATGAATATTTTTATGAATAATATACATAAATACTTATAACTTACATATAAACACACAGACACTGTCGTGGAATCGAACCCACGGCCTTGAAAGCAGGGTCGGTGCGCCAATCCAACCAATAGAAAAAAATTAAATTTGTCGGCCATATTTAATCTCTTTCTCTTTATTATTATATATGTTACAAATATAGTAGACTCAAGTCTCTAGGGCTCTTTTAGAGTCGAAAATTCTGTTATGCTTTTTATTCTGTAAAGTGCGCTTGCTGTATAAGTATAGACGAATCTGAGTTTTAAAACCAGTTGCATAAATTCCGTTTTACTGTGGCGTTATCGAGTCTAAACTGACCTTGGAATAGGAAGGGTACTGTTTGGGGAACGCTTTAACACGATCACTCATATCACAAATGGACCTAATGTAAGTCGTTTTAGAGTTGCAAATTCTGTAATCCCGACTTTTATTTTGTCAAATACGCTTCTTTAAGGAGTGCGGACAAATCTGAGCTTTAAAACAAGTTACTTAGATTCCATTTCGCTCTGACCTAACCAAGTAAACCTACCATCGATTAGGAAAGGTACTGTTTTAAGGCAGCTTTAACATAATCACTCTTATCACAAATGGACCTGATGTAACTCGGTTTATGCCCGTTCTCACTAACGACGAACAAGACAATGCCTAAATAAGTAACGCCTAATCTAAGTAGATTCCTAGGCAACTATCAACCTTTCACCAATAAATATCACATAAGAGTTAATGAAACGGTTTTTTTTTATAGACATCTCTAAATCATAGGCATACGATTTAGGCGATGCCTAGGTTAGTGAAAACGGGCATTAGGGCCGCGATACTGTAATCTTATTTTAATTGTGACAAGTGCGCTTGCTGTGGAAGTGTGGACGAATCTGTGCTTTAAAACAAGGTGCATTAATTCCATTTTACATTGGCATTACCAACCTTAGATAAGGAAGGGTACTGTTCATCGCGGATGTATGCGAAAGCGTTCCCGTGGCCCAGCCACCACGCGACTGGTTGGAATAACGTGGGGTTTTAGTCGGTACGAGTCCGACATAATCAAGGATTACCCCACGAGAAAAATAAACGGTACTGTTCGGGGAAAGCTTCGACATCATATCTCATATCACCAAACGTCCGACTGCATCAAAATCATATCTCGCATCACCAATTGTCTCATTGCACTACTATTTTTACAACTGAACATCTAAACCGCTCCTCTGGTTCACTGCTTCAGCAACTCTTGGAGCCGTTTCTCAATATACTGCACTCGTGTCACTAACTTGTCCTTGGGGTTGAACTCCGTGTAGGGGATCTCTAATACTTTGAAGCCCTGGAAATAAAATTTAGTTCTTTTCAAGGTCATGTTACAATAGTTTTTGTACTAACTATGGGCCTCATAAGAAGGCTCAGAGTCACTCAGCGGGCGATGGAGAGAGCTATGCTAGGAGTATCTGTAGGTGATCAAATCAAAAATGAGGAGATCCATAGAAGTATCGTGTCGTATCGTGACCGTGAAACTCGCTACAAAAGACCTTTGTCCAGCAGTGGACGTCGATTGGTTGACATCATGATGAATAATAATAAATCTTTTGACAACTAAAATTTGATAAGAGTGCCCAATATTTTAGTTATAAGAACCGTCACAGAAACAATGATTCGTGATTTTAATGTGGCATTCAATTTAGTTGTAGTTCTAAAAAAAATTAAAGTATTCAGCATCGCTAAGCCTTTGTCCTCTATCTTCAACCACATTCATCAGATCTACAATCGATCTATTCAAAGTTGGGGCAAAATTAAACACATATTCCAACCTCTATAGTACAAAAATAATTATTTAAATCGGTTATAATTTGTCGGAGTTATGGTGTTAAATCGTCAAACACTCATCCCCTCTCCCAAAGGAACCGAGCTTAATGTCGGGATAAAAAGTATCCTATATTACTTCTAACACTTCCAAGAATATGTGTACAAAGTTTCATGAGGATCGGTTAAGTAGTTTTTGCGTGAAAGCGTAACAAACAAACTTACATTGACATTTATAATATTAGTAGGGTAGATTATTTATTGATCGAAGAATACTAGTAAAAAATTGGTTACCTTAAGTCGTAATAGCCTGCTGTACAGTTTGTTTACACCTAAAGGTAGAGGCACCTTCCTGGCCAGGTCGTGATAGTCCAGGCCTAATACTGCTATCCTGTGTACACTGCAGATACAAACATTGGGTCAGTATCATCATAATCGTCATCACAGGCCGTGTGCGCGGTGACATGCGATATGATGTTGTTAGTGTTATCTTCTCTGAATGAGAAATGCTTAGGACATAGTTTGACGGCCGACTGGCGCAGTGGGCAGCGACCCTGCTTACTGAGTCCAAGGCCGTGGGTTCGATTCCCACAGCTGGAAAATGTTTCTGCGATGATCATGAATGTTTTTCAGTGTCTGGGTGTTTATATGTATATTATAAGTATTTATTCATAAAAAAAAAATATTCATCAGTTATCTTAGTACCCATAACACAAGCTACGCTTACTTTGGGACTAGATGGCGATGTGTGTATTGTCGTAGTAAATTTATTTATTTATTATTTATTTATTTATAGTCCACCACGCTGGCCAAGTGCGGATCGGAAGTTTACACCCCTTCGAGAACGTCATAAACAACTCTCAGGCATGCAGCTTTCCTCACGATGCTTTCCTTCACAGTTAAAGCAAGTGATATTTATTTGCTTAAATTTGAAACGCACATAACTCCGAAAATATAGAGGGGCGTGCCGGGTTCGTACCCGGACCTGCCTTTGAAGACCACAACGCTCGCCACTGCGCCGGGGAGGTTGTCAAAATTATCAAATTCAAATTCAAATTCAAAAATGTTATATTCATTTAGACAGACACTTATTAGGCGTGCATTAATACGTTGCATTAATATAAATATTTTAAATATATCTGATCACCTCCGGTCTAGTCTGGTGGGAGGCTCTTCGGCCGTGTCTAGTTACCACCCCACTGACAAAGAGTGCCGCCAAGCGATTTAGCGTTCCGCTGCCATGTCGCGTAAAAACTGATTAGGGGATGGCTTTTACAACTCCCCCCTAGCAAGTTAGCTACCTTGGCACTAGCTATTAGGTGAGATTGCGGTCAAGGGTTAACTTGTAGTGAAATGAAAAATATGTATATATTCGTGAAGAACTTTACTTTTACAATTTTTTCCCGAGTCAAAAACTTTAAGAAAAATAACGTTAAAAAGTTGCCATAAAAAATTACGCAGTGACAACCAGAAATTCAGGTGTGTTTTCATTTTAGGTCAAAGCAATATTAACTTTTTTGAATTCACAAAAAAACTTACTCTTTTCTGCTGGCCGCTTTTTCTAAAGGCACTGGGTGACATTTTGAATCAACCGCGAATTCAGCATCTGCGACATACAGAAAAAGGAGGGTATCTTAAAACAGATGGATTTTAACCGTTTAGGGTTTAATATAACTGCCAGCTTGACAGGTTATGTCTACTTTATAAAAAGTTCAATATTGCGGACAAACATTGTGTACCCGTTGAACTATATTTAAGAAATGTTGGTTAACCACGAAAATCTTAGTTTAAAATCTTTAATACATTGTGGTTCACTGTCGGAATTCCGGATATCAATCGAAATAATTTTTTTTAGTAAAGTATAACAACTTAATTTATTTTTATTATAAACTTCATATGCATGAAATGTTTTTTATCAGTGTCCTATTTGAACTTTGACTATTTATTTATTTTATGCTTATATTTAATGATATTATTTCGTTCATTTAATTTATTTTTAAATTAGTTGGTTAATGTTAGCTTTTTATAGGAACATAAAATATAACACACACATCTTTCAAATTGTTTTGATGGCCTGAATGAAATCTTATACATTGACTACACTGAATATACTTTTTCCTTGTTTGCGTAGTTGTAAGCTAGTTTAACACTATTTATTTGCATGCGGTGTTTACCTATGAGTAGCTGAACATCTATTTTAATTCTGTCTGTCCCCTAACAGGTTACCCCGTTACCATCTTCGTCCAAGGAACGAGTAGTTAGCACCGCCTAGAAGTCAGGGAAAATTTTATTAGTACTCACCATATATAAATCCCATGCCAGACTGGCAATCTCTTCTCAAAAACGTCTCGGCGGAAACTAAACTCTTAAACGTGTCCATAATACTCTGCACATAGAGTGCTTTTTCCTTTGTATACACGATAGGCACGCCCACTGATATGTCCTCGGCCAACCGTGGCGATGTTGATGGGAATTTGAGTCCAACGTACGCGTCGATTGTCATCAGTTTTCGTCGAGCCGGGATTGGTATTTCTGCAAGTAAATTTGAAATAAGTATTCTTCAATATTCAAAATATACTCCTTTTGAAGAGTTATTAAATTAAAAAATACGTAGGATTAAGAACGCACAGAAACCGTATACACGACTTATATTGAAGCATCAAAAACCACTCCACCTACCATTCAAATACCATTAAATACCATTTAGCAGTTGACAGGAATATAGCTCGACTTAGAACTCGGGTCAGAGCTCGACTTCGCATTTGGGGGCCGAGTCCGAGTTCCAGCACGCACCTCTAACTTTTCCAAGTTCTGTGCGTTTTATGTCACTAAAATATCACTTGCTTCAACGGTGAAGGAAAACATCGTGAGGAAAACTGCACGCCTGAGAGATCCCCATAATGTTATCAAAGGTGTGGACTCCACCAATCCGCACTGAGCCAGCGTGGTGGACTACGGCCTCAACCCCTTCTCATTGTGGGAGGAGACCAGTGCCCTTTAGTGTGGCCGATAATAGGTTGATAATAAAGATGATGATTTTTTCTGAATTAAACTGAAGTTTTGCTTGCAGGATGTTTAGACTACTATTAGAAGTTGCGCACTTTGCGTAGATGTAGATAATTTCGTCGTTTTTTTGCGGGTGGCTAATTTAGGGGAAGTTCATCACTCAACAAATCGCAGGCCTGCAGGGCTAGCACAGCAGGGCTAGCACGGGCAGGTGATAAAAATTATATCCCCCGATTATAGCCCCTGACAAGGTATATAATGAACGTGTCAACTTGCTAAAGCACGGGAACATGGAATAGGAGAAGTTAACTCCCGTTTATTATTACACATATTTTATTTGGATATTATTTCCACTTGTGCACCAATGCTCTGAGAGTTGATAAAGCTGCACGGCTAGCATGGACAGGCAGTGGCGTGCATTTCATACATGCACAAAAGCACTCCATACCCAAATTATTTTATATAGCTCGTATTGGAGGGGAATATTTCTATTTTACGCTATATATCTGCTTTATGCATACCCTGGCCGAAGACCCTGTGCACGCCACTGTGGACAGGGGACTATTATATCCCCGGGGGAAGGATACAAAATTATCTTCTCCCACAGCTTTATCAACTCTCAGAGCACTGGTGCACAAGTGGAAATAATATCCAAATAAAATATGTGTAATAATAAATGGGAGTTAACTTCTCCTATTCCATGTTCCCGTGCTTTAGCAAGTTGACACGTTCATTATAAACCTTGTCAGGGGATATAATCGGGGGATATAATTTTTATCACCTGCCCGTGCTAGCCCCGCTGCGGGAGGAGATACCTTTTTATCCTTTCCCCGAAGGGATAATTGTCCCGCCCATGCTAGCCGTGCTGAGAAGGCAGTTTGCCGTGCCCTATGCAACTTTCTGGAGGATTCGCGATAAGGCTGCCGAAGTTTTTAAGTAGGAACGTCCGGGGAAGTACTAAGACCATGTTTATTTCTGCCGGTCCAGCATTATTGCACTGTTGTGTTCCGGCCTGAAGGGCGTGGCTGCTGGTATAACAAGCAATGAGGCGTAACACCTACGCCTACGTTTGATGGACACAGGGCGACAAGTTTCAAGTCGTGTTACTTGCATGCCCGCCGAAGTGTTGCCCTATTTATAGGCGATGGTTTCACACTTACGATCAGGTGGGCCATTAGCTCTATTAGTTATTAAAAAAAAAAAAGAAAGAAGAAAAAAATTGGGACCAATCCAATTGGGTAATCTAGGGTTATTCAAGGGGCGGATAAACAAATTCCTTAAAAGCCGGCAAAGCATCGGTGGCTCCTCTGGTGCTGCAGATGTTTATGGGCGGCGGTGATCACTTATCATCAGGTGACCCACTTGCTCGTTTGCCCGCTATTAATATAAAAAAAAAAAAAAAAAGATTACGTCAAGGGCTAAAACGACATGAAATCACAATCGTAACAATTCGTTTCGCCATTTTCTGCTATGCGAAATTTCCTGTATAGTCTTTGCGCCCTTAGTTATACGGAACTCTTACCACCAGCAGAGAGCAGTTTGTCAATGAATTCTGGCTTCAGCGTTGAAGTAAGGTGGTGATTCTCCACTTTGTCCAGAATGAGTAAGGCGAACACCAGGTCGAGCCAAGAAGATGCTTTGACCATCTCCTCCTCTTTTAGTGATAGGGCTGTCTGGAACGGAGAGTAAGAGAAACTAAGTTTTTGCTGTGTAGTTTTGGGCATTGTTATTTAAAAGGTGGAACTTACAACTACGAATCACGAAGTCTTGGGATTCCCGGGTCGGAGCTAGAATTGTGAGGTATTGGGCTATTCTTTTGATTATTTTATAATATATGAATGTCTGGGACCCGCGGCTTACTCCTGGAAGCGCATATTAAGCCGGCTCGAAGGTTAACATCGCCACTTTTCTAACCCTGGGCCGGTGCTCACAATTTCCTGATTTTATTCCAATTTTTTGCACGTTCGCACGCGGTCAATGAAATCGTAAAACAACAAACGCCCATGCGTTCTTCCCGTTAAAGGCCGTGTTATAAGCGCTATACCGAACAAGAGCGGTCAATCAACCCAGTCAACGCTCACAATAATTAAACGCTTATGGATTCGTTTCTCTGGTGATACCGCTTGCGCAATTAGACGTTATTAGCGACCTTTTTAAAACAGAACCGCGATAAATAATTACTCAACAACCACACACTTCTTACACATATTGTAAGAAGTGACGGCAATAGAGAATAGATTCTTCTATAATGCTAACTTCTGTTAGCCCCCGTTTTTATAGCAGGTATATTATTTGGATATTATTTCCACCTGTGCGCCGCCAATGGCGAGGCGATGGTCTCAAACTTGGATCATCTAATACTTCCAAGCACTTTATCAGCAGTGGCGTGCATAGAGGGTATGCACAGGGTATGCAGATGATATAAAATGAAGAATATCTCCAGTACGAGTTAAAAATACTTAAGGGTAGTATCCTAAAGTTTTTTACAACTCGTACTGGAGATTTTCTTCAATTTATATCATCTGCATACTGCCTGAGCATACCGTCTATGCACGCCGCTGTTTATCAGCAAATATGGAATGCCTTGCTTAAAGATGCAGTATCACTGAATCAGTTTAAGAATAGACTGGACAAATATCAATGAGACCAAAAGCACAAGAAATGATATAGACGCATCAGCGAAAGCTGCTTAGTCTATTAAAAAATAATTATAAAGCTACTTTTTTTCCTTTCCCCGGGGAGCAAAATGTCTCTGCCCATTCTAGCCGTGCTGAGAGCGAAACCTGCTTTTATCCAACAATAGGTTGTTGGAGTACCTACCTCAAATTCAAATATTTATTTATTCATATAGGCACATATATGGCACTTTTGATGCGCAAGTTACATGTTTAATATGATATAAAAGTGAGTTGATGGCAATAACCATATTCGTGAACTTAAAAGCTACGAGGGTTCAAAACGCAACGGGTATAAAAAGAAGCCCACAACAAACTTAGCCGGTTTTTTTTTTGCTATCACCATCTCACATTGTCATTTAAGAAGCAACTTTATCGTTAACGTGGTCCTTAATACTATAATAGAACTTTGAACCTCGATCAGCGAGTCCGAGTGCACGGGCAGGTAGTCCACCGTGGCGAGCGTGACCACGGCCGAGGCCACGTCCCCCGGGCGGCACGCGTGGCGGCGCGCCTGCGTCCACTCGGCCAGCGCAGACAGCGCCGCCTCGTGCCGGTACTTCAGCAGGCCCAGCGACACCAGCACCGAGCTCACCACCGCGGGCTTGTCAGCGTTCGACGGCAGGCTCTCGATCACATCGCTGACAAGTAGTATTGCTTTTCGGATCACCATCATCATGATATCACCATTTTATTACTTTATATGTACACCACATGATGAAAAAAAATAAAAGCAGAATACAAAAGGCGGCCTTATCGCTTAGTAGCGATCTCTGCCAGGCAACCTTAGAATTAAGAAAAAAAAGTAGGGAACAAATTGCAGGTGGTACCAAATATAAAAAAATACTTACGAATAACTAAATATTAATGTATACGAGTAAGATAATATACACAAATGCATCTAACATAATATAATAAATATTTTAAAAAAATAAACCTAATTATTCACCAAAAAATACTACTACTTGCTAAACACTACGCTAACGGACGGTGTCAAAAAAAAAAAGTCAAAAATATATTTATTCAAGTAGGCCCGTAGGTGGCACTTTTGATGCGTACATAAGAATTACACGGTAGTGAGATGATGGCGATAACCACATTCGTAAACTTAAAACTAAAGCTACGAGGGTTCCAAACGCGTCCTTGTCTAAGAAGAAGCCATTTAGGGGTCCACCATACAAGCCACCTAAGGAGTTCCGTCGAGCGCTTATTGGACGATATTGCACGCTTCATAAGCGAAGCGTTGAGGTGGCTATTACTGTCAGTTTACGCACACTGAATGATTCTCCATATTAAAATGTCACTTTTTTATTTTTTGTTGCTTTTATAAGAGATAAATGTTGAGAAAAAACACTATTTTTAACACTCATCATATTTTTAAATCTCTTTTTATTATTTAAACTAATAAAATATTGTTTAAAAAGTTCTGTCTTTGACGTCCGTGTGTCTGTATGTGCAGTTCCCGTATCTGTGGTCACGATAACGAGCGAAATACTTCATTTATCGAGTTGGTGTTTTTTTATAGGCTTCATTATTTTGAGGAATAGAAGCCTATTACTTTTCACGGTATAATTAGATATAGTTTAATTATTATTTACAAATAATCTCAACTTTATTGTAATGAATGAGATTATGAGGCGTGCACTTTTGGATTTTCCAACTATTTAAAAAAAAATCCTTAAATTATATCACATACCTGCATATCCTATCCAGTAGGACGGGATCGGGAAAGTTCAGAGCGGCCATTGAGAACAACAAATCGGCTGACCTCTTAAGGTCGATAGGTTCTGACTGCTTCGTTATATTGTATGATAGAGCTCGTAGCAAGGGCGTGCTTCGACGGCCTTTCAATTGCAGAGCTTTCATTACCTGATCAATTAAATTAAGCCATAAATCATTACGTGACAATATACAACGTGTTAATGTAAACCGAAATAATAGGATTTAGAGGTACATTATTTACTGTCTCTGAGACTTATCTGTGAAAACAAAACGCTAATAGTTTTTGAGTAAACCATTGCCATAGTTTGTAATTAAAGAAATGAGGTTTTATCATCAATAGGGTTGTCACAAGTAAACACTTAGAATGTTTTGAATTCGTTTATATGTGTTCCGAAACCGGTCTGCGGGGCGGCCCGCGAGCGCAACTTACGTGGCCGGCCCTAGCATTCACGCATCGGCGGTCTCAGTACATTTAGTACTAAATAAATGTCCTAGTTAACCAGCAATCAGTTTAATTTCATTACATAATCTTTAATACAGTACATCATTACATAATCCTTATGCACCATACAGTATTTCGTTATACCGTTACACGTTGTATAAATATATAAGTCATAACAATGAATTTTACGTGATACTACACAGACTACATACATACAGAGTACATGTGGTACTTAGTGAAAACCACAAGCAATTGATTTGTTTTAACCTTTTTGAAAATAATTATTATGATGCCGTATACGAACCGATAAGGGTTACGGGTTTAATTTGATTCCGTATACGAACTGATAAGTTGTACGGGTTTAATTTGATTCCGTATACGAACTGATAAGGGGTACGGGTTTAATTTGATTCCGTATACGAACTTATAAGGGGTACGGGTTTAATTTTAGACTGCATTATCCTTTACCAGCAAATAAGATTGCAGTCAAGTGCTAACTTGAAGTGGAACAAAAAAAGAATTTTCATTACATATGCAAATAGATGCAACTTTTTCTTCAATTGACTTCAATTTACCTTAATCATCTGTGGTAATGACAGATTAGCAATCAGCCTCGCAGCTTCATCATCGCCAGTAATACCGAGTACTGTGCTCAAATCCTCTGCCATAGTTAAAGAGGTCATAGCTTGAGAGGCTGATGACCTGCCCAAGATTCGACAGAGCTTGAGGAAACGAGGGTCCTTCTCAAAGTCTGATAGCTTTACTTTGTTACTGCTAAACCATTCCGATAGTACTGATACCATCTGTGACAAAAAAATATTGTTTAGATTCTTTGCATCATGCTAGTGTCCACTCCACTAGGATGGCCAGCAATGTTTTTTACTGATTTGTTGGTTATTGCATTTAATAGTTTTCGAGAAACATCAAATACCATTTTCCATTGGGGAAATCACATTTTAAACACCTATAATTTTTTTTTATCATCATCTTATGAAACCTATGCTATTTAATATTTATTGCAGAGTTGTTATTAATTGATATGTATTTTATATTTTCTTCATGCTATAAATGGTAAAAAGTTATTTCTATCTCATATTCTTTGAAACCTATGCTAAGTAATATAAATTGCAGAGTGTTATTATTTTATATTTTGACACAGATTTTGGTATTATATCTAGACTACAACTCCGGCGAAAGCGTTTAAACTTGTGTGTAAAAATCAGATTCGATCTCAATGATACCTGATGAAAGCCATGGGATGGGAAATAAACCCATGAATTAAAAAATTCTAAAACATACCTTTAGTGCGTGCCTCCTAGACACAACAGGGTTCTCAGCAACAAGTAACAGACTGTTAACATCAGTTGCATTACCTATTACGCTGTCAAGTTGTTGAGTACGGTTTGGTTTTAATGACTTTACACTTGGTTTTTTCTTGTTTTCGTCTTCTGGAGCATTGAGAGATGCAAATGCTGCTGCAACTAGACCTGTAGACATTTAAATTATGTAGCTTTGTGTAAAAATTATCTATACTAATATTATGAAAAGTTAAATTTTTATGTTTGTTAATTTGTTTATGGTAAATTTGAACACTAGAATCTTAAACCTGAATAGGTAACGTCTAAGACTATTAACATCATCATCACATAACCCTTTACTGACTCACTGCAGAGCACGGGTCTCCTCTTACAATGAGAAAGGGTTAAGGCTGTAGTCCACCACGCTGGCCCAATGCAGATTGGTAGACTCCACACACCTTTGAGAATATTGTGGAACATCTCATCTAATCACAACTCTCAGGCATGCAGGTTTCGGCAGATGTTATCCTTTACCGTTGAAGCAAGTGATTTTATTTATTGAATTACTTAAAAAAGTTAGAGGTGCATGCTGGAAATCAAACTCGACCCCCCCCCCCCCCCCACCCAGTTAACCTGCATCTGCCAAAATATCACCACAATATCAAAATATCAATATCTTTAAAACCGCAATATCACAATTAAAAGACACTAGTTTGACTAAGATAATTATAATTAGCTCATCATTCTCAACCTATTACCAGCCCACTGTGAGCAGTGGTCTCCCTTAAGCAAACACTGACAAAGGAATAGGCAACTCTGCATTTAGAATTTCACTACCAATTTTGATGATGATTAATTATTAGTTATTATTATTAACTACGCAAAAAAGGCTATGTAAGGTATGCAACACAGCATGTTGAGCTTCACTAGAAAGGATAGAAAGATGTGCAAAGACTTAAGAGTAATCACAAGGCTTGAAGATGCTGTCACCCAAGTAACGTGAGAAATGGACCAAAGCTTTGACTGAATAGGAAATTAGGGATGTCTCAAAAAGAAAACAGAGTTGACAAAGAAAGCATTGGAGTGCAAGATATAAGTGATAATAATATAAATTTAAACATTGTACATACTATGTATCAGCAATAAAGGCTTGATTTATTAATTTATTGTTAACATATATGATATGATAAATAATTAAATGTCTAAATTTTATCCTGTTATATTATCAAAACTTCTTTCATGCGATTCTTCTATTAATGGAAAGCAGGAGATCACTTCCAGAGGATAAAACCCCTCTGCAAATTTTTTTTACTAATTTATAGTAATTTTATTTATGCAATATAGACTTTATTTATCTACCATTCTTTAATTTGGGCTAAATAAATAGTGTGATAAGTTTTCCAGAAATTTTTTTTTACTAATTTATAGTATTTTTATTTAAGCAATATAGACTTTATTCTACCATACTTTAATTTGGGCTAAATAAATAGTGTGATAAGTTTTCCAGCATAGTATTAGGAGAAGACAATAATCCCAGCCCAGATCCTAAAAAGAGCAGAAAATATTCTATGTCCAAACAACTGGATATGATTTAGAAAGTTCCTATTTACAATATCATCCTTTATAAAGTATTAATATTACATAACAAATATTTGTCACAACAATAAATATATTTATAATCAATCTATTTGAAGGTTACCTACATTTGATAGCTAATGTATTTAGTAAACTTACTTGAAGTTTCTTTACTGGCCGATGCCGGTGGCTGTACATTTTTATCAGATATATTTGTAGGTGAGTCAGTTTTGTCTGCTTTAAACATTGTTACTCCAGGAGCCGAGTATTTCCTCACAGTATTTCGTGATCCTAACCTCCAAACAACCAACCCACTAAACTTCAACATCTACAATGAAAATAAAAATGTTTATCATTTGCTACACTAGGTTACATATTAAAATTATTAAATACAATGATTTCGTTAAAAATTAAAAACCAAAATATCTTAAAAACATGTAAAGTAAGTCTTCTTACATCACGCATCGATTTATTGTTTATAGAATTAAATAAAAATAAATTACTGGCTTTAAGAAAATTATTGTTAAATCTAAAAATACCTTGTTTGTTAAATATGGGAAATCTTAGTAAATAAATATGTTTTAGAGCATTTACAATTTTTAAAAATTAAAAATTAGACTTGATACACTTGACAACACATGTCAAAATATCTGACAAACGAACGCGATAACAGCTGTCGTATGATAATGTCAAGTTTCAATATAGCATTATTAAAACGAATGAAGAATGCATTTTCAAATTATCTCAAATATTACATTACGATCAAAACTATTATTAGTAACTTAGCGTAGTAAAATATCTTACTACGATACTTTTATATAGATCATATATAAGTATTAAATATATGGAGTAATTGTTATTCACATATATATTTTTATATTGATATATCTAATTGTTCAATATTCGATTTATTAAATAATTTCGTAGTAAATAATTTCTAGTTATTTAGAAATGTCTTTCAATGCGTTTACCAAAGGTGTCGATTTTCTACTGTGGACACCGACGATGTCACAAAACCTATTTTGTATCTGTCTTCTTTAAAGAAATTGCAAGCGGCCGAGAGTGTGATATTTGTTGTGATTTTTCAAATTATTCAAATGAATTGTTAAAGGAAGGGTTTAATCGATATAATTTAATCATTATAATGGTAAGCGCTTAAATATTTTAAGGTAAATATATCTCCCAATGTAACATAGCCGTCGAAATGACGAGTCATAACATCTTGATGCTCCTAAATTTTTAACGAAGTTTTTACGAAATTGCCTTTGTTGTTTAGATAGTTTTTCTATAAATTACGATACGAATAATGTTTAAACATAAAAATAAACGTAGACACAAGCCATATAAATGGTAGTTTAATTCAATTTACATTTCATACTACTTGCCTCTATAATATTATTACTAAACTACCTGCAGCTGATTCACAAATCAATGGTGCATACGGATATTATCAATGAATCCCTTGCCCTATAATAAGATGAATTTTTATACGACCACAAACGTTCAGTCATGTAAGAAAAAATAAGCCAAATATATGGTACTCCCAATTTGTGTATTGTGTGGTCAGTAGTGGTCTCTATCAGACGAAAGCACTGAGATCATCACTTTAATTCCTTGATGATCAATCTGTGGCATGCATATGTTTTTGATCAAGCTAGGCATAAAGCAGGAAGATGCCAAGAAATGGAAAAGTCCTGCCCCTAAATGAGTTATATAAAAAAATTAATCATGTTTTTTAACAATATCAACTTATTGAGAATTCAGTCCAATAGGATTTAAGTATTGACATTAGTTACTATTTTAATTATGCAAACAAGTAAATATCATTTAATTTTAATTCTTCAGAAAGAAAATTGCTGATTACCATCTTAAGGATTGTAATAGCAAAACCGGGGAGTTGGGGTGAGTGTAAAAGCTCTCTATGAGAAAAGCCCCCGGGCTACATGACATGGGGGGAAGGTTGGACATCAACCCAATAATAGCCCACTGCTTGGTACAGGATTTTCATGGAAAATAAGAATCATTAGGTTATTCTATAAGTAAATAGTGTTATCTTTGTTATTTATCAACACACCCAAGGAGTATACAAGCACTATGTCAGACCATGTTGCTGCCTCTCTATGGTATCACCTTTGGTCCCTACTGAAAATCAGCATTGCAGTATTCCTTGTCAGGTACCTACTGCCATGTGCAGTACATGATAACACAGAGCTAAGGTGGTGACCCATTGTCCTGAACCACACAACATACTTTTGAATTGTTGTGTTTAAACTCAATTTATGTTCCACAGGCGGGGGCAAATGGCGTTGGTGCGACTCATTGAGCGCGCCTGCTCCACGCCCCCTCCCAAGGTCAAGGTAAGTGGTTTACAAACTTCCATTGAAATTGTTATCATTATTATCAATTACTGATCCACCACAGGGTATAGGTCTTGAAAAGGGTGTAGGCAGCAGTGAACCAACCTAGCTAAATGCAGATTGTTGTACTTCAAATGCCTTGGAGTACAAGAATTCAGGCCTCCAGGGTTTGTTACAATGTTTTCTTTCACTGATAAAGCAAGTGATGTTTTAAAACGCACTAAGTGAAGAGAAGTGCATGCTGAGGATCGAAGTTGATCAGTCTAGCTGTAACTGGACTGTGTATTATTCTTTTAAATAAAAAATACAAAATTGATGAATGGATGCATTTGTTTTATTCTTTTTTTTTATATATTTATTTAAGGGACTTTTATAGCTTACCTATATGTCGGCCCCATTGTGACACATAATATGAATCCTAAATACACATAGATCTTAAACTACAACAGTCTGAGAGAATCACCAACAAATCTATAAAGTGTCATTGCAGTTTGTAGAGTTAAAAATGCAGATATCCACCACAATTGCAGGCTAACCACACTGAGTTTTGGGAGCAGCTGTTGCTGGATTTGCATATTAATTAATTAAAAACTCCAGTGGAATTGAGTCTCCAGGACGTGGTTACAATTCAACATTCTATTTTAGATAATTGGTGGCCTATAGCATATTAGGAAGCTAAAGTCACGCCCAAATAACTTCCATTTTAAGTATAGCAATGTAACTAGTAATGTCAACCAGTAACTCTAAGGAATTAATGAAAATACATATAAATGGTGTTTTGACAATTTGGAAATTTATAATTTCTGAATTTTCCCTGTTCTGGTCTGGTTTGAGCCTTCGGTAGTGGCTAGTTACCACCCTACCGACAAAGATGAGCTAAGCTATTTAGCGTTCCGGTACGATGTTGCGTAGAAACCGATTCAGGGTATGGGTTTAATATAACTGCTATACCCCCAAACAGGTTAACCCGTTACCATTTTACAATGCATCCTCTCTTACCAGCTGGTGAGATTGCAGTCAAGGGCTAACTTGTAGTTAATAAAAAAAAGTGTGGTTGGTTTGTTTGTTAGTACTTATTACGAAAATTAAGCTTGATTTGCCATACTCTGCAAGAAGCGGGAGAATCTGTATGGGGTAATTTATAATTTCTTCAATCCTTATACTCCACATCAAAACAGATCCTCGGCAATGTACCCTCTACGCACGTTTCGCTCCGAAACCAATGGCAATGAATTAGTTGAAATTTAATAGTGTAACATGCCTATGTACTTTCTTGGTCTTGGATAAACCTAAAATTATCAAAGGTGATTTACAGCAACCTTCGTATTAGGCTTATTTAAATAAACGAAGCTTAAATCCGAATAATCTTGAGTATTCTCTACAGATCGTCATAATCTACCTGTTCCAAGTTCTGCAAACAAATCTACTTGGCGGAGTGCTCATGGATTTCCAACAGGCCTGCACCGAAATGTAAGTAAATATTTTTAGACACCGAACTTGATTTTGCTTTAAGATAGTTTTTGTCTCCAAAGACGTGAATTAAAGATATTAAACTAACATTTTTGTGGTTAATCAACATTTCTTAAATATAGTTCAACGGGTACATACCACGATAATATTTTTGGATTTGTTTGGACTCTCCCGTCTCGCCGTGACCACGATCCATGCAACTGGGTGGAAATATCGACAAATAAATAAATAATAAATATTTATGAAGACGTGAATTATTAAAAAAAGAACATTGGCAACTACACAGTAGGCGTTTAGTGCTTTTGTCAGGAGGCTTCCGCCGTGGTCACCGCCAAAGACGTGCTGCCATTTAATATGGGTTTTATATAATAGCGTTATACCCTAATATGCATTAGTGTGCACAGAAATTTGGACCCGAGTAAGCATATGGCATAAAATGTCAAAATTCTCCTGTGTTGCCAGTTATATGAAAATATTAGGTTAGGCAGCACTTAAGACGTCCGGGATGGTTACAACGGGTTCCCCAGGTGTCTTAACAAAGCCAACAAGAGGCGCATGCAGTGATGGTTAGTTTGGGTATACCCCCTTTAGAAGGGGGAGTCCCCGGGGGAGGTAGCAAAAAAGCTTTTCCACCACGCCGAAAAAAAAAGGGTAGGCAACGCTTTGGTGTTAGCTTACTTCTATCTTAGTCTGCAGCATCGCAACCAGGTGAGATTGCAGTCAAAGGGTAACTAAAAATAGATAAAAAGGTAGTTGAATAAAAAGTACTAGTTTGTGCTACAAGGACACAAAGCAATCCTTGTCTTGAATAAAATAAGAAAAATGGAGCATTTTTTTGGATGGTTTAGTATCAGATTTATTGATGTAGGTATTGACTATGAAGCTTTGCGTCCTTTACTTTAAGCGAGCGAAGCCGTAAATATAAGATTTTTATTTATTTTACTATAAGTTAGCTATAAAATGAATCGTGTATAATATATCGTTACAATGGGATGAATGCATTAACGCTTTGCGTACTATCTGCCAAATGCCGACATTCAAGGTATATAGACATATCACATCAAGAATTTAAAAAATTAAAACTTATTAATTTATTTCAAAAGTAATATAAGCACTTTTGAAACGTCAAGTCTGTCGGTTTGTAGTGACTCCTGACCGACAAAATGCCGGCAAGAAACTCAGCAGTTGCTCTTTTCCAACATCAACAATTTACATTTTTCATTTCAACATTTATTTTTCTATCTTGTGATAGATAAATAACTATGTAGGCTACCTATAGCCATTAGCGTATTTGTTAGGGATCAATATATATCAATATTTATACATGTAATATACGCATAAACACCCAGACACTGAAAAATGAATGTTTTCCGTCACACAAACATTTTTCAGTTGTGCGAATCGAATCCACGGCCTTGGACTCAGAAAGCAGGGGTCGCTTCGAACTGAGCCAATCGGCAGTCAACAAATTTACTTCCTGCGAGTTGCGAACTTATACCCTTTTTCGGGACGAGGGTTCGGTTCGCCATTAGTTCGGGATGAGAATAAAGTGTTATCGGGGTGCATAGCGATTCGAGTGGGATTTGATACACGTTTGATAATTTGCTAAGCGCGTTTTAGATGTGGGTAGGACCGGGAGGGTGGTGCTTATCACTCACTTTGAGTTTTCCCTCTATTTTAAATTTCCGAGGCAAAAAAGTACCTGCTTTGTGGTTTTTTTTTACAAGTAGTTAATAATTGACGGACCAAGGAGATACGTATCTATCGTAAACTAAAACAATTTAATTTTTGCGGTTCACCTTTTTCTCTGAGTTATAGACTTAGAAGTTATCACGGCAATATCTCAGTACAAAGTTGTAAGAATGGAGATTTTTAAAAGAGAGTATACCTACCAATTAGTAAAAAAAAATTACACTATCTTTTTCATATGACATGTTCAAGACCCTAAAACAGTTTTTGTCGGATATTAAAACACTATTTAAGCATTTTGGATGGATACAAAAAAAACATTATTTAGGTTAGTAGGTAGCTCTTCATTATTTATCACCAATTATTGTAATAATTTTCTATAGGGTAGAGACACTTAAAACTAAAAGACTTCACGTTTTTACATGAAGTAGAACTACCTAAAAGAAAAATTCAAAGTACTCAGCAGATGAAATTCCTATTCTCCGTACTTTGGCAGGTGGACACATCCCCTTTCGGCAGATAAAATATACCTAACTTTTTTCCCCGGCCTATGCTAGTCGTGCTGGTGGTAAGTGATGATACAGTCCAAGATGGAAGCAGGCTAACCTGTTAGGGGTATGGCAGTTATCAAATCAGCATCGTGCTGACTGGGTTTTTGGCGGTCTTGCCGCTTGTAACTAGCCACGACCAAAGCAGAAAGACGAAATCGTCCTTGCTGGGCTCGAACCCACTTCTTCTTGTTAGTCTATACCGCTCAAAATTCAGCATTTACGGCAGCGGGTCGTCTAAAAAAGTTGTTAAGGAAAAGCAAAGTCAAAATCTGTTTAGGAAGATGAATCACTATGGCATCCCTTATTCGAGTTAAAATCGGTTAATCTATTGGATAGAAGAAGGCTTTCCTTTGCGGAAATTTGCGGAATAAAATCATAATATATCGGTTAATCTGTTAACGCATAAAAATAAGCCTCCTATTTTAAAGAAATACATAATAGTTCGCTGATACTGATTATTAGTTGTAGAAGGGATTTGACATTGAAATAGTAAACGTTGCAATAATATGCGTATTATGTTATTACAACTCAGTCATTTTTAATGAAAAATTAACACTTCATTTTTAAAAGGTAAGAACCAGTCCGCCGTGGGAGTTTAGGTGCTGATAAGCCGAGATGTTTTTATAAGTGTAGACGCGTTGGTTACGGTTTTAATTTGTGATATGAAAACAAGGCAATTAATTACCTGGGATCAATTTAGCTTAAGCAGCTTTACGTTAAGCAGATAGACGTATTTATCTCGTAGCGATATTATCTTGCTCTAGTTTAAAAACGATTGCTTCCCATGTCTTCGCTCTTATGTATAGCCGATTCGAAAGTTTCGAACGTTAATTCTTTCTTTTAATAAGCACGCTAAAATTTAAATTCTGCAACATATACAATTTATTTTAGGTTGTATAATTGTATATGTAGATAGGCTAGTATTGTTCGTAGGTGGTAAATATAGTTATAGGATAAAAAACTGTTTATCTTTGTGTGTCATCTGTCAAGTAAGTTTAAGTTATCATAGTAATTTGAAATAGTAAATCAATTTCTTCTTCTATTTCGGATTTCTAAATAAGCAACTAAAAGGTTGCAGCCTTTCCGAAATAGTTTTCAATCTCCGTATATATTTTTTTTTAATGACGGAGTGGCGAGTTAAGTGATGGATCCCATGGTTAATGTATCTAACTCGCACATGGCAGGTTTATTTTTCCACTTTATTAAGCGATGGCTTTAGAAGTTAGTGTTTTTTATAACTATTATTTTTTAAAAGGCATTATGTTAATGATGGCATAATGATCCCTCTATTTTTAAAACATCAAAGTCGCAATGAGAAAAACGTTTATAATTATTATTCAGTGTGTATTTGTATCGAATTTGGTAAAGACTGACAAGTGTTTGATCTGATTAGTAAAACATAAATACATTCTCAAAGATTAACATGTTTTTAAGGAAAATATAAGTTTGTGACAAAATAAGTAGCACGTGCGTAAATCCGAAAGTGTTGAGACGCAAGAGAATTCAAACTTCATTGATCTATTTTCATACGCTCGTATACCTGCTGTATACTAACCTCTAGGTCAGGTTACAGTGATTGATTGATACCGTATTAAATCCTGGATAACCCATTGTAATCGATACCAAAAGAAAAGAGTAAATACATTAAAATCGTAATAAATTTTATCCCTATGCCTAATCCCTATCACTATCCCTATCCCTATCCCTATCCCTATCCCTACTAATATTATAAATGTCAATGTAAGTTTGTTTGTTATGCTTTCACCCAAAAAGTACTTAACCGATCCTCATGAAACTTTGTACACATATTCTTGGAAGTGTTAGAAGTAATATAGGATACTTTTTATCCCAACATTAAGCTCGGTTCCTTTGGGAAAGGGGACGAATGTGTTTGAAGATTTTACACCATAACTCCGACCAATTATAACCGATTAAAATAATTATTTTTGTACTATAGAGGTTACATTATGTGTTTAATATTGCCCAAACTTTGTGTAGATCTGAATGTGGTTAGAGATAGAGGACAGAACTCCTAAGCGGACAGCAGCAAACCCCTCATTCACACCACAACTACAACTAAATTGAACACCACATCAAAAACAAAATCAAACGCAGACAAAGTCGCGGGCAACAGCTCGTTCTCTATAAATTATCCCTTATCATTGCCATATGGTGCTGAAACAAAGCTATCTGTAATTTAAGATTTAGTAACAAAGAAATAAAGTTAAATTGCACTCAGGTATTTATCCAGCATTAACTGTATAGTTAGCGCATCGAATAGATTTGACTGCAATCTCCCCTGGTGGTAAGTGATGATGCAGTCTAAGATGGTAGCGGGATAACCTGTTAGGGAGTACGGTAGTCATACCCCTAATCGGCTTCTACGCGTCATCGCACCGGAACACTAAACCGCTTAGCGGCACGTCTTTGCCGGTAGGGTAGTAACCAGCCACGGCCAGTGCCTCCCACCAGACAAAAGCCCCAACAATGGGATGACTTAGCTTTTTTATCTCCATTCTCCACACAACTTTTCAAAGTTTGGAACAAGCCTGTGACGCAGCTGCACAAAAATTATTTTATGAAACTATTTTTGAAATCATTAAAAACCTTCGGAAAAGTGACATGTATTAGCGCATTTATGCGCACATTCGGCACATATCCCGATACGCCTGTACGGGCACGTTGCAGCTCACGTGGCTCGCAATGTGCGATCGATCGCCGACACGCTGCCGTGAGCGTGACGGGCTGACTGAGTGACTCTCTGGATGTATTGGTTGGAAATAAACTCTTCCCCCTTATTCATCATCACCATCATATATATTGATCAGGTGTTCCTATGTCTGTAGAAGGAAAGTAGACAGTGGCGTGCACAGGGTTTCTTACCAGGGTATCAGGAAAATTGCATAAATGGCAAAAATCAACAAGAGTTATATACCAATATACGGGTAAGCAGTGCTTTTGTGCATGTATGAAGTGCACTCCACTGAAAGTAGAAGACCTGTCATAACTACGGACAATACTACTTACAATACTTGTTTTTTTATATGAAGGAAAACATCCTGAGGAAACTTGCAAGCCTGAGAGTTCCCCATAACGTTCTCAAAGGTGTGTGAAGTCTACCAATCCCCTTGGCCAGCGTGGGCTATACCCTCCTCGTTCTGGGGGGCGACAAGTGCCGGTAATTGGTTGATGATGAAAAAAGCGATACAAAAACTGCTTAGCCATAAAAAGTTCTTAGTCGTGCACTCTTGACAGAGTGGTCGTGGCTGCTGAAATGAATTTCATGGCGTTAGGCATCATTGGATTGCACGGCTTCCCGCGCGAGTCTTCTCCACTTTTGGCAGTTGGTAGCGTTTCGAAAGCATTCCACCACGGTTGTCTGGGACAACGATTTCACGATATCTGTCCAACGAGTAAGTGACCGCTCTCTTTCCCCTTTTCCTTCTATCTGTCCTTACACCACCAATCGTTCAATCGACCCCTCATTCCTTGAGATGTGGCCAAAAAACTTGAATACGTAACTGAACCGTCGACGATAGTCGTTCCTTGATATTTAGTTCTTTTAAAATTGAATTGTTGCGGAACGCTGTTAATCAGTAAGACTCAATATTGGACGTGAGCTGAGCGAGTGCATCGTATTGATCAGACATGTCTTCCAACCTACAGGGCGCCTCGCCCCTGCATCGAGAGATCAATATCGGCGTATTACTCATTGTTTTATTCCTTGCTGCTTGTGAAAATAGTTTTGTTTCTAGCAGACTATTAAAAGTATGCTCTCAATAGGTATGATTACAGTAACAAAACATCGCTAAACTATTGTTTTTATCAAATTCAAGATTTATTTTTACAACGTGTTAATGAAAACCGATATTATACTTCAGAGGCCTTAGAGGTACATTATTTACTGTCTCTGAAACTCATCTCACAATTCTAAATGTTTATAGTTTTTGAGTAAACCATTGCCATAGTTTTTTACTGAAAGAAATAAGATAAATCACATGCAAAAGTAAAAGCAAGTGACCCCTGTTACTTCATTAGGTACGCGTCGCGTAGCATTGGTACTATGCGCGTGTCGATCTATGAAATTAAACGATGAACGCACCTATGCACCCTGGAACAGTATTTCGTAATTCCGTTTCTCGTTGTATAAAGTAGGTTCAATATACCTAAGGACTTTTGAATTGTCAAGTATGTCTGTAATGACTACAACCGGTTCAGAAGGCAGATTCTACCGAGAAGAAGCCGGCAAGAAACTCAGCAGTTGCTCTGTTCCAACATCGTTTTACAATTTAACAATCATTGTTCTATCTTGCTGGTTCGAATCCCAGCACGCTTAAGGAAAACATCGTGAGGAAACCTCCGTCCCTGAGAGTTCTCCTCAACGTTCTCAAAGGTATGTGAAGTCCACCAATCCGCACTGTGCCGGCGTGGTGGACTACGGCCTTAACCCCTTCACATTGTGGGAGGAGACCTGTGCCCTGTAGTGGGCCGGGAATGGGTTGATATCATGAAATTATCAATCCACATACAACACAAAATAATGGTACCAATTCTGTTGTATGTAAATCTGTAAACTGAATTGATAAGTCTTTAATTACTTTTTGTCCTTTTAAAAATGTTTACTGTGGAAAAGTAACTATTATTAATCTTGTATTTTTAGGTTAGTTTAGTATTACTGTACCTACAGTACGTATAGTTTAAGTAAACATAGACACCTATTCATTGAGTTTTTTGCTTCGCCCACAAGGCACCTTGCGCATGAGAGATGTGCGCAGGCGTTATACTGATTATGTTTATCATTCACGATCCAAAGATACTTTTACTTCCATTCTGTGCAGTTTGTAGATTCATCCTGATTGCTATTCTGTCTTTTGTTACATTTTGTAGAGTTAAATATTATCGTCATTGGTATTTTTGTGATTCTTTCAGGCGTAGCCATACTGACATATTGTATTTTATAATTTATGAAAATTAAGCTTAATTTGCTACCCAAACCAAATGTCGTCAAGAATAGTCTTGACGTTGACGACACAGTTTAATAGAACTGTTAAGAATGCAATAGGCAGGGCATGTGCAAAGCATGGAAGGCACGAGAGCCCCAAAGAGGTTGATAGAGGGCACTTTGGAGGAGCGTAGCGATCGAGGATGTCCTAGGGGTCGGTGGAGTGATGGAGTCGAGAGGGATATGAGGGTTCTGGGAGTTCGGAGCTGGAAAGAAGTTGCTTCTGACCGCCTTAAATGGAGAAATATGCTTGACCAAGCGAATCATCGACAGCCCAATGGCACGGTTAGCTCATAATAACCACGCTGGGCAGACGGGTTGGTGATCGCAGTAGTTACGCTGTTCTAACTGTACGATATCCACACTAGAATTATTATGTCTGCCACAATGACCTTCGTTTCACTTTCCAACATCCCCTGCCCACACACAAATAAAAATCGTTTACTTCAACTCTTTTTAGGACTTCGTTCAATTAACTATAATTCAATTAACAATTTCAGCTTATTTTGTACATCATTTTAATTGAAAGCACCACAATTGGATTTGCGAGCATTACTTAGAAACCTTGTACCTACACTTTTGCTAACTTGATTTTGAATTTCCAAATAAGTCTAGGCAAGTAGATACTTGTAATTGTTTATTTGTAAAGAAAGAAAATCTGTTGTTCAAATTTTCTCACAATAACTCATTTACGAATGCACATGGTATTCACTAAGCACTTTAGCACATGATATAAAGTGGGAAAATCTCCAGTAGGAGTTTGCTAGGCCATACTTCCATCACAAAAATAATATAACTCTTCTTAATATTAAACAGCTGTATGCGGATTCTAGTATCGATACCCTACAAAGTGGTTTTAACGAAAGCCACCCGGTAATAGACCGCCACACCAAACAACGCCCTCTATCCAGCACTCCCATTCAACTCCGTCCCCTACCCCATCCCTTAATTTTCACGGCAAAATCCATTACGGATAGTAACCTCCCTTAATGTCCTTTGTATAGAGTTCAAACTTAATTGACACAAATGTAGCTTACGGTCTTGTAAAAGCAAACCAAAATCGATTGACAGCACCCATCAAGGAACAAGTCTAGGAAGAGTTAGGTAGCGTTTTCCGACACTATTATCTTGGATAGTGAACATTCCATGATATTAATATCAAAAGCCAAACTATAAGGCCCTGGCATCTCATACTAAATATTGCACACACTTTTAAAAAATGTAATCCGTGGAGGACAACAATGCAACCAATCCAGAAGTTTTGTTGTGTAGCCATGCTTTATAACAGGTAGAATCTAGACGATTCCTACCTTTGTCAAGTTGGTAAACTAAAGTCGCTTAATACTGCTTTGATGACACATTATATTTATCGGACCTAGTGGTCTCATACTTTGGCAGAAGGGAACGCTGAGTATAGCTTTTCCACTTTAAGGGGAGCGGTGGCGTTGTTTTTTTGTAGATTGAGCAATATCTCGATGGAAATAGTACCGTATACTGCAGGTATGGAGTAGAGAATTGCTTGACATGCGCAAATACGCAGCCTCCCCTAAGGTAGCGTTCGATCCTTCCAGTCGCCTCGCCGGCGTGGCCCGGACGCCCGGAAAATCGAAATAGCAAAAAGAAACGAAAACAAATCCACTCTTCCCTTCTCAATGAAGGAAAACTGCTGGAACAAAAGTCAAAAGAAGTAATTTCGCGTTATTAGCTTCAGTGGTTAACTGCGTTGAAACAATTCTTATTTCATAATATACGCTCTGGAAGCATTTTTTTTTGTGCCAGTGATAAGTGCTGTATTTTTATAAGCAAATTTACATATTGTTTTCTATGCAGTGAACTCGACTTGCGCGAGTAAGCTTAGTATAACGGAGCTTAGTTTTACAGGATTTAGGGATTTCTCGAGGAACGGCCCGAGGTATACACTATACGATTGGTTGTTTTGATGTATTGGGTATGGTGGTGTGGCTTGTACTTTTGTAGTTAGGGGCGCAAACTGAAACGCTTCCTGTCTTTGTGAGACAAAAGGCTTTTGAAATCTGCGGTGTGTTTGACGGCCTGCAGAACTGTTTGCGTTTGATGACATAATGGGAAATGCATCCGCTAGACACTTTAGCTTAGTAAATTAGGACACGAAATTATTGTCGCTAGTTTCTTTAGTTTTAGTTTTAGGTGACGTTTGAAGGCAAAAAAATACTTGGCTAAACATTGGTGTAGGAATTTTGGGACCCGAGCGTGCTTGGATCCCGCGCAGTAAGTTTTTTACTTATAAATTTCACCATCAGTTTACCGCAATTGATAAATATATATGAACGTCTGAAATGACAGTGTAGTAATTTGCTTACTTGAACGCTTACTCTAAATCGGAATTTGTTCCCAAAGAGACAATTTATAGAATTCTTTAGATATAGAATAATATACGGAATTTTAAGGAATGTCCAAATATATAAGAGCATTCAGTTAAATTTGCATATGATAAGCGAATATAATCTTATCTAAAATATTCGCTCACAGGCTTTTACTTATATTGTGTCATTCACCAATCACTTCGCACCGTTTATTTCACCAGTTATTGATTCACTGCGTGCTCCGCCACCATGGCATTTAACTTTTAGAATTCACTAAATGTGAAAATATATGGCTAACAGTGCCTGCTTACTAATCAGTTAAAACTGCACTTAATTCTGCTAAACTTATTAAACAAGATACCTTCGTTAAGTTCTTATTTTAAGCCATTATCTAGTTATCGATCAGGGATCATGACTTTACTGTTAACATTTTTAATTAAATTAACTCGGCTACAGAATTATTTTGGTGTTTGGCCTCGGAGAGCTACATCTAAATTGTGTCATAATAATCGTTAAAACCTTCCAACTTTAGCTGCTTTGCTTTAGAACTAAGCTAAGCTTAGCTCTGTCTAAGCTCTTAATCTCTCCTCGGAGAGAAGATACGTGTGCGTGTGTTATACCTGTGTTGCGGGGGGCAGATTTTTTTTTTTACAAAATACTGATATGTTTTACTTTAGCAATTTTAGAATCAGTTCCGTATGGTGTTCTTTTTATAAAAAGTTACATATCAGTTGAACAAGTTCTTTTACATGCAAATGATAGAAATATTCGGATTGATGTTGAATTAACTTTGCTAGATTAGTTCTAAAATGGCGCTTATTTTCTATTAGAGAAAGATTAAAACGGAATCCCAGCGATTCCGTGTCGCATTGTGTCCCTGAAATTATTTCAAATATCGCAATGGCGTCTGTACTTGTAAGTTCATTGCCAAATGTATTAAATCAATAGCATTGTAGGTTGGTAAAAGATAAGTTTGTGGTGTTTTACCAAAAACTCTTCGTTGTACCATATTGGATGGAAGCAGGCGTAACTTTGTGGAAATCCATGATATATTATGAAAATTAAGCTTAATTTACTAAACTCCGCGAAAAGCAGGATTTCTTCATTCATTGTAAAGTCAACATCTACTGAGGATGATCCGGTTTCGGGGCAAAACGTGCATAAAGGGTACATTGCCGAAGATCTGTTTGGTGTGGAGTATAAGGTTTGAAGAAATTATAAATTACACCATACAGATTATCCTGCTTTTCGCGGAGTATAGCAAATTAAGTTCATAATACTTCGTGGTACGTTTTTACAGGGAGTCTACAATAATAACTTCGTTTTAGAATGTTTTTTTTGAGACTCACAGTAAGAAGCCAAATTATTACTTTCGACCCACATAAATTTAATATAGGAACTAGCAAGTTTCATATATTTGATATAAATAAATTTGAAGAACAAACAGATAGAATTAAATTATTTAATTTTTATATAGAATAGAATAGAATTCTATTCTATATATTATTTATATATAGAATAGAATTAATAATAATTGATTTCAAAATAAAAACTTGTACACATAATAACTGTCCTGTTGACTAGCACATCCAACATCTGGACCGATTGGTCATGTCATGTCCGAAGAAGTCCAAATAAGGCTTAGGGAAAAGAAAAATTGGAAAATTTGACCGGGAAATTCGGGAAACCCTGAAAGCGCTTTTTTGTACAAACTCGAAACAACTGCGCAATTCTTTATTTTTTTCCTCTTGTTTGTCTTCAGGGAATAAAAATTTAGGACAAAGGAAAAACGTTCCCGGGATGTTTTAATTGAAAAACTTAAGTAAAATTTTGACAGTAGGTACCGGTCTTTCTTTGGGGTCAGCTTGTATGAAATGTAAAAACAAGAGCTTATTATTAGATTTTAAGTTAAGATAAGATAAGAAGGAAGTATTAATTTTCGTTAATTGAACGATGGGGCTGACATTCTTATTGTTAAGAAAAGTCCCGGATAAGCAAAAAATTAAAAAAAAAATGTTTTACGAGCGTGACATGATCTTATATGTTTATTAAAGTGCTATACCTACAGTTGAAGTATGTATCAATATAAATTTGATTAAAGTTAGTATTTTTTTCTATCATAAATATTGATATATGAATATTAGGGAGATCCAAAAAAAAAAATTTTTTTTTTTTCCAAACAGGCTCAAAAGTTTCGTTTGGGTGTAAAAAAAATCTGTGAAAAGATGAGCCCTTAATATTAATATTAAGATTGTCCTCATCGCATTTATTTAATTCCCATAAGAATAACATTAAAAAAATATTTTTTGCTTCTGTTTTTTGTACCGTTCAAACGACTGATTGACTTATAATCACTGTTTCAATCTTTACAGAGAATTGAACGCTCTACAAAAAAGGTCTCATAACATTTTTTGATTTGTCCACGCGTTCAAAAGTTATTCAAGATCAAACTTTAATTTTTCAATAATTCGATCGAATATTATAAATTACACCAACACTGTTGGTTTCAGTGTCAAAATAAGGATCAAATTTATTATCAAACATAAGTTAGACTTCACTATTAGACTTCCGATACTTATCAGAAGACAAATCTTGAACAATAATTATTTTTTTTTACTCTATTAAAAAATATATGATGCTTTTAAGGATTTTTTTGCGATTAATCAAAAAATAAACAATTTCATTCTATTCAATTAAATTGTGACTTGCTTGCTGGGATTCGAACTCAGCCATCCGAAAGTGCAGTCGAGCTCCTAACCAATATGCTATTATTAATTGTTGTTTATTTAATAATTCATAATTCAAGTAATATTTAGGTACAATATTTAATTTAACTTAACCAAATGTTACTTGCAAGAATAAAATGTAAACTAATAATTAAATCAAAACTTAACTACTTAATATCAGATCGAATTGCTATTCTATACTCGTATTCAAGATGGCGGCAATCAGTCGTAACAACGTACTCGTACATTAATTAACCTTATTTATTAATCAAAAATTTATTTACTTAATTTACAACCTGAATACCAGAGGTTATTTGTTGACTTGTTGCCGAGTCTCACAGGGAAGGGACTGAAGTTTGTATTAAATCGCACCCATATGTCACAGAATTAAGAACAAACAGAAGCCGTGTCCACGACTAATATTGAAGCATTAAAAACCACTCCAATTTAGATTGGTATCTCGAACAAACGGTTGGTCTCTTCATACAATTTAGCAGTTGACAGTTATTATTCATCCTCTAATGTTCTAAGCGTTCACTATAAAATGGGAAAAAGTTTGAGCTAGCAACATTCCGCGGGTGTGAAGTGAGATGTGCGCGGGGTGTTTTCACTGTTTTTGGACACAACGCATTGCATACAATAATGGCAGAATGAGGATTTTGTATGTCCATAATTCAATGCCATATTTATACAAAGTACTCACACATATCACGTGGCATAAAAATCATTGTTATTTTACAATATTTGTATGTCGATGTGAACGACATAATATGCGTGAAACACAAAATGATAACATCTATATATAAGTGTTTAGTACCTACCATATTTTTGCTAAATAAAGAATTTGAATTTGATTTAACTATTCAATAAATTAACTAAGAAGGTAAATAGGAACGAAAATACGAATGAAAATCAATTTTAAAAGCCAACAATACTAACATACGAGTACAAACTAAATACTAACATACATCGCGGTTCGCTAAGTTCATTACTCGCTTAGCGCGGCAATTCATTTCTTTGAAAGCGATGACGCAACTGTATTAGCATCGTAATAAATAACCAAGTCTCATGTGATGCCGGAGCGCTGGTTAATAAAACCCGTCAACAGTATTTGGATCGCTATGATAGTGATTAATTGCCATGACACCTTATCTCAATTAATATTCAGGACACATTGCCCGAGGAGAACCTACAGATCTTCGGTGCAGTGGCTTGCATACAGTGCAGCTATGCACAGGGTATGCAGAGGATATAAAATGAAGAAAATCTCCCGTACGATGTAAAAAATTTCTTAGGTGTAGGTATTTAAAGAGTAACATTATAAAAAGCCTACCGTTAAGTTTTTATAACTCGTACTCGCCACTGCTTCTGTGAAGTATTACTTGATCGAATCTAGTAGTAGAAGAGCTTTATGTGACAGAGCTCGTCCGGGGAAGTATATCCGGCTATCACTATGCGTATTTCTGCCGCCAAGCAGCATAAATCTTCTTGAGCTATGTTTTACGCCATTTTATGCTAAAAATTAGGACGAAGATCTTCCTATTGAGGTAGGCGAGCTCACAAAATCAAGAACATACAGAAACCGTATACACGACTAATATTGAAGCATCAAAAACCACTCCACTTTAGAAGTCTTTCTCCAACAATGGGTAAGTTACTTCACTCAAT
Organism: Pararge aegeria; assembly: GCF_905163445.1. Taxonomy (NCBI): domain Eukaryota; kingdom Metazoa; phylum Arthropoda; class Insecta; order Lepidoptera; family Nymphalidae; genus Pararge; species Pararge aegeria. The sequence goes on from NC_053189.1 coordinate 17,935,490, forward strand.
TTAGCACTTGATAATAATAATTTGTCTTGCAATGTTCTAAACTTTTACCATGAAATGGGGGAAATGGAAATGTTTTTGAGCTAGCAACATTACGGTGAGAAGTGAGACGTGTGTTGAGCGTTGCATGCAATAATGGCTGAATAGGGATTCTGTATGTTAATAATTCTGTGGACCAGCGGATCACCACAGCTCTCGTACAAACTTAATGTTCCTTATATAACATGGAATAAGAAATATAGAATACTTTTTATTCTGACGTTATAATAATTCGATACGATCGAAAGCGACCACTATGCCGAGCGCGCAACATCACGCTAAGGGTACATACTGAGTTAGTGAAGTGGAAACTTCGATCGGGAAAGATAATCGCAGCGTTGAAGGAAATTGCAAACCGAACGATGCGCGATGAAATATGGCGCGTGAAGGTCTCTTTATACTGCAGCGAATACCAAATTACTGAACACAAGTACGGTCGATATAATATAAAAGACTACGTGGGCATCTAACCCGCAACTTGTAACGGTTTCTTGGGTTTCCCATGGAACTAAGATGTTTTTAAATGGTTAAAAAGGAGTTTTCATTCGTCTTCAGTACGCTACTAATGCACAATGATATTGTACCATTAGCGTTGGAGCGTGAAACACCTTTCAACTCATATCTCATTTAAATTTCTACCAAAAATGGGTTTAATAAATAATTGAATCTCAATAAAAAATTTCTTCCCTTCAGATGTGGTTTTCATGACTCTTTTTTTAGTTTTTCATAATATACTATATAATACAAGCTACTAAGCGATAAAGCCGCCTTTTGTATTCTACTTCTGTCTTTGTATTTCTAGTGTATTTTTTTTTCCTAACTTCATAGCGGTGTACAAATAATGAATTTAATAATAAAAATAATAATACAGGTAAATTATTTTATAGAAATATTCCACGATATGCGACATTCAACTATTTAAGTTTTGGCTTGCTAACCCGATAAACAAGAATTAACGCTTAAGTAAACATCCTTTTTATGTTTAAATCAAAATAATATATTTGTTATGTTATGTTCCTAATCAACTGTACTCTATTTTGGTGCTACCGAGGACTTTCACGACCTTTTAATCATCAAACCGTGAACTATTCATATTATATCCATTTTGGATATTAATTTTTTTTTATAACGTCACTAGAAACAGTCCCTAATGGAACTCTGAAGGTCACATAAAAATTTCACACTTGAGAAAAAAAATTGACCAAAAAAACTGACTTTATTAAATCTACTAACGAAAAGCAAGACATAAATACTTTCTGTAACATATTTAAGTCGGTACCAAGTAAAATGTAAAAATAATAAGTTGATAGATAGATATTTACTTGTTATCTTTACCGCGTTGGTACTTGGTCCGTACCGTGGTCTTCATCATCGATTAGTTGACTAAATGTTGCTTTGTAAAATAAAATTCACAAGTTACATAAAATAATAATATATAAGTGTGTGATATTTGAAGAGTTACCTCGATTTCTCCAGGATTCTGCCAATAGATCGTGATCTCATGAAAATTGATTCAAGATCAAAAAAATGATTTTTCTAATCATTTTACATATGACTAGAGTTCTGAGATAAAAAGAATAATTAAAAACTGATTGAAAACCTCCTCATTTTTTTAACTCGGTTAAAAAGGCAGTTAAGTTAGTCTCGAAATCACAAAGTCTGTATATATGAGCAAAGTCACTGATTCGTATCATAGCAGAATTTCGCTGTCTAGTCTAGTTAGTACCTCGTCATCTCATTATCGTTTACACAGCGTGATGCTGCGATGCTTAACTTTCTTTTCTTATGCTAATTGCTGATCACTGTACGCGCAAGTTTATTACGATCTCATTGTACTCGCAGTTATTCATTTAACTGGGTGCCAAGTTTTAGATTTTCCGCCAACATTAACTCATTAGATCGCATGTCAGTTTTTGCAAATTCAAAATTTATTTATTTCAAGTAGGCCTATTATAAGTACTTATGAAACGTCACGTCAACGTTTGACTCTGCCACAGGTTCGGACGGCAGATTCTACCGAGAAGAAGCCGGCAAGAAACCCAGCAGTTGCTCTTTTCCAACATCAACAATTTACATTTTAACATTCATTTTTCCATCTTGTGAGAGATGAAAGCGGAGCCGGATGCTTCCAAGCAACCTTGTCATTAATAAGTTCATCAATTGTATAGTAACCTCGCTGTAATAAATGTGTTTTAACAAAATCTTTGAACTTATGCATTAAATAAGTTACCTTAGGAAGCATATTATAAAAGCGTATACTCTATTATAGTTTATACCAATTACCGGCCCACTACAGAGCACGGGTCTCCTCCCACAATGAGAAGGGGTTAAGGCCGTAGTCCACCACACTGGCCCAGTGCATATTAGTGGACTCCACACACCTTTGAGAACATTATGTAGAACTCTCAGGCATGCAGGTTTTCTCACGATGTATTCCTCCAACGTTAAAGCCAGGGTATCACCGCTTCACTTTTCCGCGTACAATTTCTGTTTTTTTTTTCATACAAACTTTTCTATTATGTCCTGACCCACCGCGACGCATAGCCTTTCCGCTTTCTTACTTCGTTTGCTTGACTTTTAGCGTCGTAGTGATTATTTTCTTTGCGTTCCTCAAGAATGGGCTATTAAATTCAGATTTTTATTCAAGTCAAAATCAAGCCCAAAAGAGTCTGTTACAAACATACTGTTAATAAAAATCGTGTAAAAATGAAATCAATACAGGATTGGAAAAAATATAACTTCTTCTATTCCAACCATATTGCTGTGGTTTAGCAGGTGGACATGGTAATTTCATGCCTTGTGAGGGGATATATTTTTGCCTCCTGCCTTTGCTAACCGTCATACAAACTGTTTCCAAATTTATATTTGGTTCCCAAGTCTACGGAACCGATTTGTTCTATTAATAATAATAATAAAAATATTTATTTACCACAATAAATAAATAAATTACAACATACTACATGAGAACAGAGAAAAAGAAAAAAGAAAAAAAAGAAAGAAATTTAGGCGTATGTTGCTTCGTTGTGGTCGACGCGTCACCTACTCAGCTCTGTGCCGCAGCACCATGGCAGTAAATGCCAAGGAATACTACAACGCTGATTTTCAGTAGGGACCAAAATTAACAGTTATTGAAACAGTTAATTAAATCTTCCATTACTATAAACACAATTACGTATGTGCTTAATAATGACTTACAAGTAGCCGATCGTGATGTATGCAAATGCGTGGAGACTGGTTCCATCGAACCGACTTGTTATGCGCTTTCTTACGCGCTTCTGATTAGACGCTCTGTTTAATGATAGACTATTGGCCTTTGCTAATTCACGTGCGACTCGTACATGCATGATGATTTGATAAATGCTAACGTAATTGCTGATTGGCACGCTTAGACGTTCGATTTGTTTCATCATGGGTTCATTGGCCAGCACGGCTCGCTTGGCCAGGGGACATTTTTCTCCCAGGGGAACGTACAAAATGTTACCTTCTTTAATAGTTTTAAGCGGAGATAGCCTGGTGGTTAGAGCTTTGGCGTCCCTTCCGGGGTAACCGAGTTAGTTTAGTTTAGTTTAGTTAGTTAGTTGGTAGGTTAACAGCACAGTCCAAGATTTCAGATTTTAATCCCTATCTACAGGTAAGATTAGCAAAAGGATATAGCACTACGATAACCCACGTGACGTCTGCAAATTTTGGATTAGACTCATTATTAATTTCGGGCGGCTAGACTGCATCGTAGGGCTAGTAGCAAGCGCGCAACGAGAGAGGTTATGTCGTACCCTTTTTTCATCTGTCTCTACAGCAGGGCTAGCACGGGCGGGAGATAAAAATTATATCCCCCGATTATATCCCCTAAAAATTAATATAATTAACTTGTCCACCTCCTAAAACTGCTGAAAACCAGTGCTGCGCGTTTTAGTATGCAGCTATACTGAGCCAGCTCCTTTGTCACACATTTTTTTTTTAATACTTTAACAATTGTATTACACAAATGTAACATTTTACACAAATGTGTGACAATAAATCCGATTTTTCTTTCTTTCTTTTTTAAAGCCCGGGAACATGGAATAGGAGAAGTTTACCTTTCGCTTACACATATATAATTTGGATATTATTTCGACTTGTGCACCAGTGCTCTAAGATTTGATAAAGCTGTGGGAGAAGATAATTTTTTATCCTTTCCCCGGTGATATAAATGTCTCCTGCCCATGCTACTCGTGCTGGTAGATACAGTTATCTCGTGGTGCGCATGCTAGACCTATAGCGGATATAGAAGTCCAGGGATAACTAATAGTGCAATAAAAAATTATGTTTATGTTTATTATTATGTGCATTATGTTTATTATGAAAATTAAGCTTAATTTGTTATAGTCCGCGAAAAGCAGTAGAATCTGCAGGGTGTAATTGATAATTTCTTCAATCATTATACTCCACACCAAACATATCTTCGGCAATGTACCCTCTACGCACGTTTCTCTCCGAAACCGGAGCATCCTCGGGAGATGTTGACTTTACAATGAATAATTGTTAAGGTTTATATTTGAAAGCATTACGTGAAACGGTGTTGGACGATAAAGTGCACATATTAGATTACCGTATAACTTGATCGGGTAGGTCGCGTCGTGATGCAACGAATCGTAACACAAAGGACACGAACAGGGGAACTATGTGGCCTACAAATAGAAAATGTAATGAATACATTAGCATATACTTTATATATATATACTACGACTATACACACATCGCCATCTAGCCCCAAAGTAAGCGTAGCTTGTGTTATGTGTACTGAGATGACTGATGAATATGTTTATGAATAATATACATAAATATTTATATTATGTACAGATAAACACCCAGTCACTGAAAAACATTCATGCTCATCACACAAACATTTTCCAGTTGTGGGAAATCGAACCCACGGCCTTGGACTCAGAAAACAGGTTCGCTGCAAACTGCGCCAATCGGCCGTCCAATGTTATATTACCTTTGCATTTGCATATTTTAATAGGTGATTAGAATCTATTACGGTATGTATGGCAAGGTAAATTTGGTATGTTTAAAAATAAATGTTCTTATATGACTACTGAAACACAATTTATATTAGTTCAGTAGTCAACCAAGTACCAAGTTTAGAGTAAGTTACACATTGGTATTTGTAAAGCAAAATGTACCTAATAACTATAAGCTATAAATATAATTGATCACAATAATTTATGAAGTTTTTACATATTTGCTATGTATACACCTGACGACATTCCGCTAATCCCTATAAAAAAATAGGAAACTGGGCACTTTCATTTCAAAATGAGACTTCATCTTTGAGTATTGGATAGAAAATATCATATAGTCTTTATTAAAAAATATAATCACTGTGAGGCTAATGACATATTAAACAAGCCACATAAGGAAAAAACGCTGCTGGCACCATTTGACTATCCGCGCAGACTATTGCTTGCCGGTCGAATAGATAAGACAACGTTAGTTCCTTTTAGAGTTACCCTTAGTTGCACTAATGGTTACAAGCACTAATGTATCAAAGCGCTCACTATAAGTTACATATACTTGCAACTGGAGTCGATTTCCAGTAATGTAACACTATAACGTTAAGGCAAAATAGACTTGTTATAATATAATTACTGATAGTATAAAGACTTGCAAATTCTGCAATTCTAATTTTTTATTACGATTTAGGTTGATGGACACAGGGCAGTACTTTATAAAGTTATTATTACAAAGAGTCATTCTGTTTATAGGCGATAGTTTTACAGGCGAATATATGCTTTGTTCAATTCCTGCTATAAAAAAACATCTCCCCCAAACGAGTACGCTGTTATTATGATTTTGTACCTAAATTGAAGAGCGAAACAGGCCCGTCAAAACTAACCACCACGTGAAATAATAATCCCCTGTAAACTTGCACGCACGTTGCGTGCGCTCAGTCAGTCAGACGCGACTCGCGGGCAAGCGCGCGCATCGACCGCGCCTCGCAATAATACGTATTTAAAAAAAAACAATTCGAATGCATTTTCGAATCTAATCGTGTGAATGTGACATTATATTTATATAATTTTTTTTTAATACCTTTGAGTTACAGTGATATAGACAAGTGCTAATTTTATTTTATACACAAGTTGAAACTAAGGGTTAAATCGAATTGTGCCTTATTGGAATGCGTAGAAATCGTCACGCACGAGCGGTCCAGAAGACCATGGAGAAGTAACCCACCAGTTTGCGGGGTACTTTGTTGTTGATAATTTCAGGCGCCACTGCCTTTTTGTCTTTCCAGTTGCATTGATTCGCCTTACCGTTATGATTGCTGTTGCTTTACCTAGCTCAAAACCCGCGCAACTTTGTCTGCACCGAATCGGTTATTAGAGGTTTTAATATCTTAAAAAAACCTAGAAACTAATTTATTTACTAAATTTACAACCTGAATACCAGAGGCTATTTGCTGATTGGTTGCCAATTCCACAGGGAAATTACTGAAGTTTGTATTAAATCGCGCACATATTTCACAGAATTAAGAACATACAGAAACCGTGTACACGACTAATATTGCATCAAAAACCACTCCACTTTAGATCGAATTTTCGAACTTTCAAGAAATGGTCATAAATTAGACTTATTTTGATTAGATTATTTAAATTAGTGACATCTGCATATCGTCTGCGAAAGGTACAGAGGTCATTTGTGGGATTGAGTATACGCTTTTATAATATGATTCCTAAGATAATTTTGGACCTACCAATGCATAAATTTAAAGAATATGTTAAAACACATTTATTACAGCGAGGTTACTATACAATTGATGAATTTCTTAATGGCAACGTTGCTTGGAAGCATCTAGCTCCGCTTTCATCTCTCACAACATAGAAAAATGAATGTTAAAATGTAAATTGTTGATGTTGGAAAAGAGCAACTTCTGAGTTTCTTGCCGGCTTCTCGGTAGAATATGCCTTCCGAACCGGTGGTAGAGTCACTACACACAGACAGACTTGACGTTTCAAAAGTGATTATATTAGGCCTACTTGAAATAAATGAATTTTGAATTTGAAATTTGTCCACTTCATCACATTTAGCAGTTGACAGTTGTGACAAAAAACAGTGTATACTACCAAGCATGTATTGTCTAAGTTTAATGAAGATCTGATGAATATTGTCGGAGATCAAGGACATAATTCTTCACAGATAACAGCAAGTCACAATGCATATGGGACAACGATCGAATGCATGCGTACCATCCTACTAATATTATATATGCGAAAGTTTGTGAGGATAGATGCATGGATGGATGGATGTATGTTTGGATATTTGTTACGCTTTGTCGCCACAACGAATGATCCGATTTGGCTGAAATTTGGCAGTGATACCTACAATATAGTCTGGAATAGCTCATAGGCTTCTTTTTATCCCGGAAAAGCAAACAGCTTCTACAGGATAGCATCACTATTTTGCCGCATTTGTCTTTAAAATTGGCGCAACGGAGTTTTTTGATAGTAATATTATAGACTGAGTAATATTATAAAGCTTTTAAATTTTGTTTGGTTGAACGCGCTAATTCAGAAAATGATGTTTCGATTTTTTTTCTTTCGATCTGTAGTAACAATTATGGCTATATAACATCACGCTACTATCATTAATGAGAAATATTGCAACAACTGCAATAAATATCCTTTTTGAGGTAAAAACGACGGAAGTATGTATTAAGTAATATCGGAATTGTCGGAATTTTTGTTTCTTTAAAGTTCTATAAAACAGTCCGCGACAACATGCGACTATTTTTTGGAGTCGACTCATTCACGGACGAAGTTTCACGCGGGTCCGCTAGTAGTAAATAAAAGCTTATTTGACAGTTCAAAAATAGGAGTGCTCCGATCGTCACCAAACTTAACAGGATTACTCGCCAGGTTAATCCGGAGATTCCCTGAAAGTTTCATTGAAATCGGTCCAGCCGTTTCGGAGCCTATACGGAACATACCCACACACTTTCTCTTTTATATATATAGATAAACCAATGAAGTTTCCACAACTAAGTTATACATAAACGATAACATTAACCACAATTGCTTAGGGATTAATAAAAACAAAAAAAAAATTGTAACAGCTTGTAACACCTATTTTGCCAAAATTATATTCCTAAAAGTGACAATTTTGACGTGAATTAAGGTCCTTCTCACAATATTTGCTGTTGAAAGCATTGCATGCATGAGATAAAGAGTTATTAGAAAGAAAACCGCTAGTAGAAAGCTTGTACCTTAACAGCTAAGTGCATTTTGCAGTCGATTTTTAAATATACTGTTGACCAGAAAAGACACTCTTTTAAATGAAGACTTTGTTCTGTACCGGATGTTTACTAGAGGGTGAAAGGTTTCAAAGAAATTTTTACATTATTTTCTAAGGAGTACAGTTTCAAATCCTTTAATATGTTTGTTGTTTCGTGGTTCTAATTCGGTTACAGGGTTATTCGACTTAGAAGAGATTTCCCTACAGATTAGAGCGGCTAGCTGAAAAAAATAACTGCTCTAGTATTTACTTACTATTTTTTTAAAGCAAATCAACGTATTCTTTATCATTTACAATCGACTTCCAGGTGGTGTGAATTATAATTTTTCATTTAACCGACATAAAAAAATAAGTTGACAGATTCTGGAATTAATTTTATATATGAAAGAGTATAATTAGATGTATAATCACAGTGTCACCAAATTAGGATTTACAGAATGGATGCAATGGAAATAGACAAAATCGTCAAATATAAGCCCTGCATAGTGTGTTTCTTAAAATGTCTGTAATCAAATTAAATCTATTAACAAATCGGGTTTTTGTGACAGAGATAAAAATATCCCGGAATCTGATAGTAGCGCCACGTACCTACCGAGTCCAATGGTGAATCTAAACCTTCTAGTGACCCACACAAACAAACATAATTTCAGTAAAATGGATTTCAGTTTTTACGAGTTCTGAACATGATGGGAAATAAATGTGTTAAGATAATAAAAGGCTTAAGGTGAAAAAACTAACGTGTATCACAATGTATAGTAATAATATGTTTCCGGTGACATGCTCGCGACGGCTTGATTGATGTTAACGGAAAGTTTAATTTTCTCTGTATTTTCACATGTATGTGATCTATCAGAAACAGTGTTATAGAAATAACGAAGGGAAAGAGAATTAATCTTGTTAAATGAGGGTTTTTGCACACGGCTGATTGCCAATGGCGGCGGAAGCATTTATAAAGGTCGCGCGTCGCCTGCCGTCGAGCAGTCGTCAACGCATCGGCAGCAGCCTTCGACCAATAGCGTCGCTTGCTGTTTGTGTTTGTATCGGCACGCGACAGACAAACGACTGCAAGCGTCGCTATAGGTCATCGGCTGCCGCCGATGCGTTGACGACTGCCGCTGACAGTTGTCGATAGCTAGTTACCTTTGTCGTTGGCTATTTGCCGATCGTGTGTATGAGCCCTAATAGTTATTTTCTGCTTTCTCCTTTCTGTCACCTATATGACATTCAAGTATCTGTAATTCGAGCGGATTGTCGGTTTTTCAGTGGAATCTTTTGTAGTTTGTTCAGTTGAATGAAAGCTAAGTTACTAACGATCGTGATGAGGGTGGCATGCGAGGGAATTAATGATGTGCTGATGTTCTAACTACCCCGTCATACGGGATCTGTGACTTAAAACATGTGACTATTGCATTCCTTCTTTAGTTTTATCTACCCTATTATCTAACTTTAATCATTTCAATATACCTCACCGTTCGGTTTCTCTCGGTTTTCCTAATCCTAAGGTTTCCTGGAAGAGATCGCTACTAAGCGATAAGGGCGCCTTTTGTACATATTTTTTAGTTTTCTTCTTTTCCTGTCCATATCTTTTTTCTTTTTGTAGTGTACTAATACAGTGTAAAAATAAAATACTAGGTCAAGTGAAAGGGGTGATTTTAGATTCTGAAGTAGGTTCGTATTCCTTTTAAAGCATGCATGCATTCTATGCAGCTATGTATACAAATAAATAATGTGGAAGTGTTTGTCTGTGCTACTCTTGCTATGCCGGCTGTATTATTTTGGATGGGACTCACATCAGTGCATAGACATAGAGGGTATGCATAGGGTAAGCAGATGATATAATAAAGAATATCTCCAGTTCGAGTTATAATAAACTTAAGGATATACATTGTAAGAGTTATTAAAAGCCTACCCTTAAGTATTTATGAGTCGTACTGGAGATTTTCTTCATTTTTTATCATCTGCATACCTTGTGCATACCCCCTATGCACGCCATTGACTCACAGACAGGTTTGCGAGAAAAGCTCTAGTGTTTTTACCATAGAAACCACTTTCATTAATTTTTCAGCGGGATATAATGGTAAACGTGAGAAACTAAAACCATGCGCCGAAGTAGTCACGGGTAACTGTTAGTAGGCAATAAATTTAATAACTAGGTTTATGACAGTAGTAAACTTGGGCCGCTGTTACGAAACGTAATGTCATTTTTTATGAAAATACTTGCCGGTCCAAATTACAACACTTCGTGGAGCTATGAAGGCTAGGTGATTTAAGAGTATTGAATAACCATAATGACTTCCTTTTTCGCATAAAAAAAATTGTCCGGTGGGAGGCTTCCGCCGTGACTAGTTATCACCCTACCAACGAAGACGTGCCGCTTAGCGATTAGAGGTATGGGTTTTATATAATTGCCATAACCCTAACAGAGACAGTACCAAAAATATTTCAAAATTCATTTATTTAAAGTAGGCCTACTTTATAAGGATTTTTGAATATCAAGTATGTCTCTGCAGATGCAGTAGGTAGTTGTTCTTATCCAACATCAACATTTACAATCATTTTTTCCATCTTGCGGGAGGTGAGAGCGAAGCTGGCTGCTTCCAATCTACCTTGTCATTAAGAAATTCATCAAATGTATAGTAACCTCGCTGTATTAGATGTGTTGTCACATATTTTTTTAATGTACTGTACTTACCATTTTTTTTTTGGCTTGGTGCAAAAGCTTTATTGCTACCTCCGATCTTTGGGCAGGACGGAGGTTATGTGGGACTCCCCCTCTTAACGGGGTATACCCAAACTAAAAACCACCACGGCATGCCCCTCTTGTTGGCTTTGTAAGAAGCCCGGGGAACCCGTTGTATATCTGTCGGACGTACTTTACTTGCAGAGAGTGACTAACTTTTAATTGAATTAAAAAAAATCTATATCTATCAATCAGCGATACATCTATACGTATCAATGTGACAGGCGACTTAACAATCGGGTGACAGTGGCCCGGCGCGAGTGCGAGTGAGTCACGCGCACAAATAGCGGCGCTTGACACTAACCGGGCCACTCCATAACTCAGCTGTGAGAGGACAAGATTATGCAGGTGTGCGCAACATTTCTTTATCGGCCATTTTTTACATTTATTTCCTAGCCATCGGAGGGAAAAGCCGGTGAGTGCACGGGCAGCTTTCAAATTACGTGTGTTAAAGCTCGCTGAATAATGCGTAGAATAGAATAGAATATCTTTATTTGAAAAGTACACGTTAAAAGCTGTTAATTTTTTTTTTAATAAGTTACATTGTATACATACTTAGCGTGCAATAATTCAGCATCTATTCAAACAAGTATTTTTACGGATTTATTTATTAATATAATAGTTATCAAACGGGGTTACAAACATAATTTACGACATAACTTTAACCGTTTACGCATCGCACGCAAAAGGAATATTTTTTTCCCGTTTTCGCAACTTTTTTCAATTATTATCAGCTCCTTTCGGTCGTAGGTGATGTTATATAGCCTATCGAACCTCGATAAGTATAGTATCCAACACCAAAATATTTTTCTAATTCGAACCAGTAGTTCCTGAGATTACCGCGTTCAACCAAGAAAACTCCTCAGCTCCATTAGTATAGAGGCGAGAATGCCGCTTATACCTCTTAACTTATCTGAATGAAATTATGCATAGCAATAGTATGCATCCTGGAGAGGGATGTAGTTTTCCTGGGTCATAGGGTTCCTGCTGGATTTTTAAAACCCATAATTCAACCCAAACTATGCACATTTCAGCTAGTTCATTATACGATTCACGATACTGTAGGTATAATAGGTAAACAGTGCTTTTGCGCAAGTATGGAGTACACGCCACTGCATGACATCATCCTACTTAAAGTAGTTAAATACTGTTTGCTATATTACTAGCCCTATTCGGAGTAGTGACGTATGAAATCTATGAGTATCTGGAGAATTTTACGCGAGGAATTGGGTCACGCATGCTTCGAAGTGTTTTGTTTTATACCAAACTTCTAACGTTACAGGCAAAGGCAGGCAAAATGTACAATATTAATAATGCCCAGTCGGAATCGACTGTGAAACTCTCTGCACATAATGTCTGAGATGTAATGATGTTTTGGCAAACCAAGGAACGATAGTAAAAAAGTAGCTAAAGGCATTCATTTTTTAAGAAGTTATTACGTTTAGTCTCCGATAAATTATTATCGTAATAACTTTAAAATTAGGTACGAAAGATTGGTAGATAAAGCCTGGACGCCACGTAGAAAACACGACCGCTATTTTTGAAATAGGAATTGGGCGTGGGTTTGGGGTAATACCCAAAAGGCATGTTATTCATACATAGTATTTCATGTCGTCTATTGTTTAACCGAGTTCAAATTCATATGAATACTATACTTAGACTACTTATTTATTTATTTACTAATACTAATTCTTTAACTGAAAACAAGCTCTTTTCCTTAATCCCCAAATCAACACCATACACGGTTATTTCTATGTTCTTATGTTAAAATCTGTCACAGTCGTGACCAGATTTACAAAGTATAGCGTTGCTTTCTAGACAATAATCTACTTCTTCTTTTGTGTTATGGTCTGATCGACTTTGAAACTGCAATACAATAAGTGGAACTAGAGTAATGGCGTAAAAGACAATCAGAGACTTGAGAATATAATAATCGAGATTACTATTTTTTTCTATAAACGTGGTTTCTCTTTTTTTCGGGAGGAAAACCCAAAATCTTAAAAACAATGACACTTCTTAAGATAGTTTTGTTTGAGAAAAACTTTTTCCCTCTTTCATTCCCTCAGCACGTCATGTTGAGAGGTTTTTGGGATGGAGTGCATAATTAAGAGGCTCCGGTGTAAACCAACCTAATTCACTAAGGTATTTGGAATACACCGCATAACCTCGCTTAGAAATTATTATAAAATAAAAAACTTACGGAAACCTTTCATAAAATAAAATACAATAAGCTATTTACAGATTAAGGCAGAACGCACTAACGTAGAACAAATCCATACTAATATAATGTATGCGGAAATGTGTTTGTTTGTTTGTTCGTTCTTACTTTTCGCCCTAACTAATCAACCAACCAACTTGATTTTTGGCATAGAGTTAGTTGAAAGGATGGAGCTACTGAACATGGCCTACTTTTTATAACGAACGCGGGAACAGCTATATAAAATTATTCTCAATCTCAAGAAGAGCCTGCGGCTACCTTATAGGAATTAGGGCCTCGCTTTTTTTAACGTCACATCTGTCCGGAACCAGCGGAGTCTAAATCGGCAAGAAACTATTCATAGTCAAAGTTGTACAATTTAACAACATCTTTATTCTATCTTGCGTGCAGATCAAAGCGTAGTCACTTGCTTCCATGAATCATTGTCATTAATAAATTCATCAATTGCATACTAACGTCGAGTTAATTCTTTTTAACACATTATCTTAAGTTATGCAATGACAAGTCTAAAACTGCCTTTGTAATCAGGTTATATAATGGGATTAAAGAAGAAATGAAATCGACTTTAATGTTTCATGCGAGTGACTTGTTGTTGAGATACTCGGTCTTCCGGCCAACTGGACGATAAACCGTTTCAAAAGTTATTGAAATCGGTCAATTAGATCGGTTAAATAGAAATATAATGTCCATATTAATATCGTTCTTATCATCTGTACTCTAACTTAGTGACGATGCAACTAGTTGTTTAATGTTGTCCATTTCTATCATAATAACACTCTACACGACATCATATCGGTAGCTTAACAGATTGTAAGAACACACCTCATTAGGTTTCTTTCCTTGCTACTAGACCAAACTTAACCAGCTTTTCGGAGATGACTTCATGTAAAGGCTAATGAAATTCATGTAAAGGTTCTACTGCTATGCCTCAGGATCCCTCGGGACTACTGAAGATATTACTTTAGCTTAACTAAATAGACAACTCTAAAGAAGTACTAACCTTTCATTATGTGTGCGAAATAGGATACCACTTGAGACTTGTGATTTTAATTGCGAGATTTGTCTCCACAAGAATAGCCATCTTTCTCGATCTTATTGAATACACTTTGATTGTAAACCAAAGAAACAAGTAGTTACAGAGATATAAACATAGAGCAAGATAGTACAATTAGGTGTATAATAGGTGACCTTATCGCTACATAGCGATTTCTTCCAGGCAACCAAAGGCATATTCTTAAAAAGGAACTAAAAACCTCAACTCAAATGGTAATATTGTAAAAAATTCAACGACAATGCTATCGGATAACCGAAAAAATCCGAATCTAACAAATGACAGGATTATTCACATCAACACATTTGTGAACATAAATTCGGTATAAAAGCAAGTCTAAGTTGCGGCGTGCCCTTACATTAACCTAAGGCTGCGGTGGCTTAATTTCCCTTCCACCTTTAAATGGTTGTAATTAAGGTTAATTCACATCATAATCGCTCACGTTATGCTACTCTTGAAAAATCCACTGCTACCTCCTCTTTTCCTCTTCTTTGACCGAATTCAAGCGAGAAGACATAATGTCAATGATTCAATTGATATTTTTAGTAGGCCAAATATAAGCACTTTTGAAACGTCAAGTATGTTTGTTTGTAGTGACTCTACCGCCGGTTCCGGCATCTATTATCTTGATAGCATCACAAATATCGCCTTATAGTTTTTTCTGCACATTGCACAATACCTCATGTATTTGTTTATATGCAATAGAAAATGTCATGAACCTTGAGTTTACTTACCATCTGACATGTCCACAAAATAAATTGACTACAAAAATTGTCAACAAGAAAATAGATTTCGCAATATCACAAAATCACAAATCAAAAACTTTTCTGTGCACTTTATATATAAAACAAGTTGCTTTTCGCGGAGTTTAGCCTCCGTAGTAAGTATTTAAGCTTAATTTTCATAATATATGATGGATTTCCGCATAGATATGTTTTTTAGCAATATTCTCATTAAATGTTTATAAGGTTATCATTGTCACCGCAGGAGGTACAAGACTAAAACAATCGCTCTTTTCTCATACAATATTATAGAGAACTATTATTTTAATAAATTTATCTAATGCAGAGAATTTTCGCTCGAGTAAGATGATATAAAAATAAGATACTTAGAAATCTCAGCTGTGTGCAGACGCACCGACGCCGTTCACTTGTTCGATGACTCATCGAAGACGCTGAGCTTGCGGAGCATTTCGTGAAGGTCAAACCTACATGCGTTTGCTTTCTTTGTACTTTATAATGAAGAGATTTTTTTAAGCGCAGCTACGCTTAAAAAAATACATTAGAATATTTTTCTCTCACCATTTATCAGTTTGATGAAAATGAGGAATTTTGGAACTTTCAATTTGATTTTTAAGTTGATTTGGTCTTCTGGTGAAAGAAGATAACAATGTTAAAAATTATGAGATCAAAACAAGACTACATGGCAAGAAAAGTATTTTGTGAACTCATATTTGACGGCGCCAAATACTCACATAATACCACACGTATCAAGAAAAAAATATCAAGAAAAATAATTTTTCATTATTTTAACAACACATTCGCATAATATTAAAAAGCGATGTATAAAACATGCACTCCATTGTTGTTGCTTATGTTAATAAGATTATTTACAAATTAATGAGTGAGTAGCGAGTGGTTCCATAATGCTTTGTTGATGTATCATGCATGTGTCATATACGACCTATCTGCTTATTGTACTCTAAATGCATAATAGGTATGTCCTGAGAATCTCAATCTAATCATCTATCTTTAAACATTTCAATTGCATTTGTAACTGATGTCGGTTATTTATCCAATCTATCGGTCGGTTATTTATCTAATCTATTTATTCAAAAATCCAATGCAGCAAGATTTAGAGATGTTACCCCGTAATTATTTTATTGACCTTGGGCTAATAGGTTTTTAACAACTTCCATACTAGAATGAGGCAGACGTTTTATTTAAGCGCCTGCGTCGAATAGCATATAATGGTCAGCAAACTTGCTCTGAAAAACTTCTTAACTTCTATTATGCTTATTATGAGATCAGGCAAATGTATGATATTTATTGATTTATATATTGCTTATCCTTATGTGAATACTTTTTAATACTTTGTAAGCGCATTTTAATTTTGAATTAAAAGTTTAATTTTTTAAGAAAAAAACATCTTTAGTGGTTTAATAAAATCAATACAACATGTAGGATGAAGCATGCAGCCTTGCAAGTTACATCATATGGCATACGTCGGTGACTCAGAGACCGTGCCAACCCAACCGGTCCCGTAGCCAACTGGTCTCAGTATGGGATATGCGGGTCAGTTTTGGCAGATAGTTTTAAAAATGACGAGAGTTACTCAGTATCATGACACTTTTAATAAGTTATCTGGAACCGTTGTTTACAATTTATTGAATTAAAACAAATATTTGTGATCAGAAGTGGGATTCTGATTTTTGTATGTATCATAAATTCTTTTCTTTTTGCACGGCATTGCACATTGTGGCATGGCACGTTCTTAAGTATATTGCAAGTTCAATTTATGTTGATTTGTATTCTGTGACTTACTTTTATAATAAGGCAACAGTGACTGACTTCGGCTGCACTTCTCAACCTTTCGAAGTTATGTTCGTTTTAAGCAAGTATATATCATTTGCTTTATAGGTGTAAGTAAATCGTGTCGTGAGGAAACCTACATGCCTGAATGTTTTGTATAATGTCCTCCTGGAATACGCATTCTACCAATCCGCACTAGACCAGCGTTTAGGCCTACGGCCCTTCACATTCTGACAGGAGACCCGTGCCCTGTAGTGGGTCCATAATTGGTTGATTATGACGATGTAGTAAGAAAACTTCGTTAATTTCATATTAATGCATACGGTGCTTGTCGTGTGATTTGGAAAATACAATTGATGCTTGTCTGTCCACTTCGATCATATTTAGTCGAACTTTTATGGTTATTCCGAAATAAGTGCTTTTATGCAAAAGTATGTCGCACCTATACAACAACTACAAAAGATATACACGAAGATAAATCAGTAAATTCAAAAGCAATTTCTGTCCGCTTGCCAAAAATGTTATGGACATTAGTTTGCCCGTCAGGCCGTCAACGATTTTATCTATTTTAAATTCCAACCCGCATTTCTGACATAATAACTTGCCTTTCACTTGATCGCTTTACTTAATTTGACGTCGTTGATTATAATTGAGCGCTCGTTTCTCGTTCATTTTATAGCTGATGCTAGATGATAGCATAAGGATCCTAAATATTACTGTCTTCATCATCATAAAAAGCTAATATTTGCCCTGATGATGCTGCTGCTCGCCCTCCTTTATATTCCCTTAGTTGCCTCGTACGACATCCGCGGGCAGAGCAAGGGTGGTGCCAACCGTATTCTGATCTGCCGCCACCACATGGCTAAATACACTATACATACTACATTACTCTCTTAAAGCTGGCTTAAATCCTTATAGGCTCAGATTTTATTCTGCAGATTTAAATCCACTACCACTACCTTTAAATCATAGCATAATACGTTTAAGTATGATGATTATACAATCATTTATTTTTTGCACTGAAAGTAACAGATAACCATAAGTAGGTCAAAGGTAGACAGACTGTTCAACATTATAACTTCTTGAGTTGCCAAAATTTGATAGCCCCTATCACCTAAATTGCCGATTTCTAGGATCATGGCCTCCACCTCCAAAAGCGCAGTTCATCCGTTTTGCAGCCTTGCCGATCTTAAATTATGCTTCTTACCTAGGACTCCCAACACTTCCTAATGCTCAATCCCTACGAAGGCTTTATTGAGAGCACAATCATATTTCACTGATCATGCATGTCTTTATTCACGATTCAGTCATTTTTATGATTTCAACACGAAATAACTTTGGCATATTTAAAAATGTTGATTACGTGATGGATGGAAATGGTTGTTTTTTTCGAATCGGACGGAAGTACATTTCTTATTTCCTCGAAAAAATTAAAAAGATTTCTGTATGTGCGGGATAAACTGGTTTTACCATCGGTCCAACGGTGCGCCGCTATAACTGCATAGTGGATAGTGCATCATTATGCAGCTTGTCCCTTCCTGTTTTTGTCTTATAATCGCCCACTATTTCACAAATAACCGCCGCATCTGTGAGTGCTACGCCCGGCTCTGCCAACTGCCTGGTCGTCCTACGCTTCTAATTTATATGCACAACACAAACCTTCAACTCTGTATTTGGAGTCTAAATCGCTTTATTGTTATTGCAACAGAATCGAACGTACTGCCACTTGTTCGATTATCATCCGACTTCTAAAAAAAGGAGTTCGACACGTTTTATCATCAAAGTTTTTATTTCATATTTCCTTGAAATTTCGAAATCTTTCACTGTTACATCATTAGATTTCCTCATTTCAATTTGATGGAAATCTAATGATATCTCTGACAATTCACGTATTATTTTATCAACAGATAACTCACTTTGAACCTTTTAAATTATTTGGTAGACAGTACCTTACATTTTTACCTACCAAATACAGACACTAGGATTATATAAGAACTATGCTCATCCTATTAATTCATAATCCATAAACATGTGATGTAATTGCCTAGACATTAGCTTGTTAAAGCACTTGGCACCCCAGAACAAATCGGATTGAATCTTGAGAGTTTTCAATAAAACGTGTTCTATTAATAGTTTTAATTAATCACCATACTTCATATAATGAACACTTTGTTGAATTCACATGTACCCAGAAGAAATTCTTTTATTATTAGATTGACGCTTGAAACACATATCCTACAATTTCCTTAGCGACAGCGCACCTTGAACCAGCAAACGATGTTAAGTAGCTTATACGACAAACATTTACTTCGTTCAGCTTCACCGTTCGAAGCCCTATAACTAATACACTAAGTCATCCGTTGTGCACCCGCAAAACCCCTTTCGCAGTTAGGTGATCCCATGTGTTTAACACGTTGAGTAAGATCACGACAATGTTACTCTTTTATTTTTTTTACAGGGAATCTGTTTCAAGATATTCGATATACTTGAATTGAAAAATAGAATTCATTTTATGGAAGAAAAGGTAACATTTAATTAGGGTTTATTCAAATTTCTGATTCATTTCTGGTTCAGGGATTTCCGGGCACCGGAAACGCTAGATACCCTCGGGAATAATACATATCCGTATTCAGATATCAGCATTCTAGAACTTTGCGGTTTGTATTAGAAACGAGGAAGCAAAGTGCTTCTTACGTGACCTAAGATTAAAAACAACTTAGCAATGCGATGGTTCGGTGTAAGGAATTTGATAGGATCAGAATCGAATAGTTAGAATGCATAGATTCACCTTTCAACGATGATGGAAACAGAGATTTTATATTTCATTGAGAATTTTGTCAGTTTCGTAACAATTAAAATTCGGAGAGCATTGTCAAATACGATTATTAATAATAAATTACCTGTTCAGCTTCCAGGAAACATTAATTTCATAATTAAATACAGATGCCAATGTCAAAACCAACCTGTCTTGAAGTTCGAAGGTTGTGCCGACCCCATATCAATTGGGATACTGAAAAGTAAAAGATTTCATTGAACTTAAGTTATTTACACAGAAACATTTAATTTTCTACCAGAGAGGTCAATCTATGTCATACTATCTTAGTAAACATTATTGTTTGTTCATTTAATTACAATGTCTATAGTTCTATAATTTCACCGCTATCAGAGTTTGCTTTACGGAGGAATTCCTTTTGTCGATGAAGAGATAATCTTATCTTATCTTAATATATATAAATCTCCTGTCACGATGTTTGTCCGCGATGGACTCCTAAACTACTTAACCGATTTTGAATTAAATGGGCACACCGTGAGCAGTCTGGTCCAACTTAAGAGATAGGATAGCTTAGATCTTTAATTATAGTCGCAATTTTATTTTATTGCAAATTATTTGTCTATAATTAATTGACAGTCACATGTTATATATATATATACTACTATAATCATTTAAGGCTTAGCGATACTGAATACTTTAAAAACAAAATCAAACGCAGACGAAGTCGCGGGCAACAGCTAGTGTTTTATATAGACGTTTTGTTTGCACTGCTCGCTGGCTCACTACAAAGCATTGTTATGAACTCTCCTCAGCGTAAAATGACGGATCAGACTTCTAGTATTTTATGTTTTTTTTTTTTTTTTTAATTTAAACCTTTCGTGTAAAGTATGCACTGTCCCTTTTTCATTTAAACAAATATTAGCTTTGTTTCTTATTTGCCGTGGCTGCTTCTGATTCTTTTGTTTTTCCAAAGGCATGAGGCAAAGGTTGTTTTAAGCAAACAACGATAAAACTTTGATGGCCAAGCCCCAGTGGGTAGGATTTCGACTTCTCTTTCGCTCCGGCCCCTAAGCATCCTCAAAAGATGTAGACTTTACAATGACCAACTGCTAAGATAATGTGTCCAGTGTCCATGTTTAGAGGAGTACATTGCGGAAGATCTCATTAATGTGTAAGATAAAACCAATTCTAGATTTCAGCATATTAATTCTTTTGCATTTCGCGGAATATAGCAGTTTATGCGTGATAAAACATACTGCTCTTGTATAATATAGAATCCGGCAAAGTAATGCCTGCTTCTATCCAAATCACTTGTAGTTTTCGAATAGTCTGAAATTCAGGCCGCTACTTCCAAAATACCTTCACGGCGTATTACGATTGATGTTGGCACCATACTTGACCTCGCCGGAAGGAAATTGCAAAGTGCTTCCTACGACGGAACTAAGGTAACATGAATTGAAGACGTAAAATTGACAATGCTTTTAATGAAGGACATAGATAATCAAATTGTATAGTCATTTGATTATCTATGTCCTTCTACTTGATAGCGAAGTTAAAAGTATGTACTCTTTAATGTAGGTTTAGGTTAGGATTTCTGACATCATTTCGGGGACTGAGTTTCATTGCGTTTTAAGATACTTGAGCCGCCTTTTTTCACAGGCTAAATAGAATCCTATTTCAGTACTTCCCCAAGGTAAAATCTAACAATTAGTGACATAGTCAGAATTTAATTGTGCTAACTACTGCGAAGAGTAGGAAAATGGTAGCACTACGAAATTCAATGTGAAATCTGAATAAATTATTTTTTTCGGGTGTAAGATGTGAAAACGAAACATACCTGTTTAATATCAGTGAGAAGTTGAGAACGGTGAACGAACAGTAAATGGTGTTTGTTTTTCTTATGATGGCGGTGCCTGTTGCATGACTTACGCATCGCATGCATTTGTCATTTCTTGTTGGTTATATTATAGCTAACTGCCTGGTTGTTCGCATGTTTAACTGCGAATTAAAGTACTGGGTTTGACCAAGAATTTATAAGTCAAAATTGAATTTGAATTTCTGAACAGTTGCTCTCTTCCAACATCAACGTTTAACATTCAAATGTATCAACTGTTAATTCCTAGTGGATCTATGGTCTAAAACCTATAAAAGAGGAAGCTTTTACTCTGCGGTAGGGCATTAATAGGCTAATAATAACGATGAAATCAAAGTGTTCCTTGTACACAACTTCTATGCCATGGAATTCCGCAAAGTAACGCTTATTCAATCAACCCACTGTCAACATTAAGTTACGCGATACCTATAGTTTATTTATAAACGTTCTCACGATCGTAAAATACTCGTAATTATATGACAAAGCGAAACGTTTTTTGCTTTGTGCCATTATTCATAACACATAACACAATGAGGAACAATTAATTATTTTCAGTATTATCTATTTGACACGTAAAATAAACTGACTTCAAAAATAACGAGGATGTTGTCAGCAAAAAGATCTAATAGCATCGCTTTATAACCGCATGGTCAATCATATTTTAGTCGGAGGTTCTGCGATCAAGGTTCCAGGACCACTCGTGGCATCGTCGACCTTACTTGGGACGATTGATATATGATATTGGGGTGGATAACGCAGCGGTTCCTAATCCTGGTAAAACACCGACCGTTTCGCGAAAGAAAAAGCCAATACTTAACAACATATGTATCAACAGATTCCCAAACTGCCTCGTTGATCTGGTGGCTAGCATGTTCGACAAAACCTTAAGGCTCTTGGTTCGTAACCTGAGTCGTGCTAAAAAAATTAAGTATTGGGTTATTTTTGCAACGAAATTAATGATTAGCGTCTCCATATAGTTTTCTAACATGATTCCAAAGGTTATTCCGGACCTACCAAAATTACAATGCATAATAGTTCAAACAATGTTTACGTTTATTACAGCTAGGCTACTACATACAATTGATGAATTTCTTCATGTTTGGAAGCATCCGGCTCCACTTTCATCTTTCGCAAGATAGGAAAATGCGTATTGATGTTGGAAACAAGCGTCCCAAGACCGTTGATTTTGGAACTGCCTACAAAAGACCTTTGGCCAAAAGTTTACGTCAATGGGTTGCGATGATGATAATAATTATGATGTTGGAAAAGAGCAACTGCTGAGTTTCCTGTCGGCTTCTTCTCCGTAGGTTCTTCCTTCCGAACCGAGTCTCTTCAAACAGACAATCTTAAATTTAAATTAAAACTTTAAAAAGAATTAACCTGTTTCATAACGGTTATTTTTGTACACTTCAAGCACAGTTAACTTGTATAGAATGAACTATAAATTATACTTGACCATAATAAAAAAAGGTGAGGAAGTATGTGCGTACTCTTACTTTCTTTTCACCGTGTTTCCTCATCTACGAAGTATAATTGGCTTGTAGCAATTTAATTTGTTCCATAAGTCATTTTTAAAGCTTTTTTACTGTACTACTTTATATCGATTAATATTTTTGCTGCTGTTATAAGTAAAGCGTTGCCTTGCGGTTCCATCTGCGTTATATTTAATGTTTAATAGCCTGTATAAATCGGCTTTGCTTTTCCTGAGATCAGTGTGTATTAAACCCTTCAGTTTATACTGTACCCTATACCAGTACGATGCGGTTTTATCGTACGTAACGTGTATCTTGCATACATTAATAGTGTGCTTAGTTGCAATTGTAATTATTCCGTAGCAATGCTCCCGCACAAATTTCAAACTCGACACAATTTCCATTTGTGTGCACATTAAAACTATTTTAAAATTTGAACAAGTACTTTATAAAGAAAATATCACTGCCGAACACTGAATTTTCACACCATCCACCTGCATTTTGCGGTATGAGCTACCTACTCCTACTCAATTACTACTGCTTCTCCAGTCACAACTGTACTCATTGTGCTATGACAAAAACATTGGTTTTGGTACAGATTTCTTCGTTTTTCAATTTTATCAAGTAGATACTCAAACTATCATTCTCTACTATAAAGCTCGCACTCTTTACCACTACAAGGCACAGGTCTTATAGAACGGAAGCGTGAAGTCTACGTTACTTTTGTTTATCTCAATATGTATAATTAAATACCAGCAATCTATACAACATGTGAATGAAAACTGAAATTTCACATCACAGGCTTTAGAGGCAGATTACTTATTATCTCTGAGACTTATCTGTGAAACCGATACGCTTGTAGTTTTTGAGTAAACCACTGCCATAGTTTTAACTGAAAAAAATCAAATACAGTCCTAACATCACATGCAAAATTAAAATCAAGTGACTCCTATCACTTATTTAATCTATTAAAAAAGTTTGCATCCATAGCTTAAGCCGTATGCCATATGGCTAAAGCTATGGATTCTTGCCTTGGATAGGTAGACTATAGACGCCTTTGAGAACATTATGAAGAACACTCAGGCGCGCAGTTTCCTTACGATGTTCTCCTTCACCATTAAAGCGAGTGAGGGGTGCGATCCGAGCCTCTAACTCTGTCTCTCCAAATGGAAGGCTGATAATCGTATCAGCGCTGACGATACAATTGCAATCAGTAAAACATTACTCACGTTTTTATTTACCTCTATTACGCGGTTGCATCAATTCATTCATACGCTTCTTATGTTATGGTTGTGTTATAATCTTCCATTTCCATACAGTTTCGTAACTCTCAACTCGGTAATCTTTCATTGTTTCATACCATTTCTTACTTATACATAGTCTTATGTAACTTGATATGGTTATTGTTTCCATGATGATCCCAGCTAAATTGTGTATTAAACTTTCTCCGTTCACAAAATGCTTTAATCTCTTGTAAAAGTATTGTGAAATAATATAAGTATTAATTGTTTACTATGTAAAAATTTTTAGTTTCTTTTGATGAATTCGTTAATAAATTGCTTTCTATTTTTACTTTACACTTTTTTATACTTTAACCAGTTGTTGCAGGCAACCCCGCAGTACATTTTTTGAACCCGGGGAGCTATATGCAAAAGTTTACTTTAGAAAATCTTTCGATCGATCGTTGCAAAATTTATTTTTTTAAGACGCTAATGTAGATAGTAATTTGCGTCAAAATGTCGATTTCTGTCTAAACATCCCATTTGCCGGAATATATTATGTTGCCCAGTGACGCAATTCACTTTTAGTGATACTCGTAAATGTATTACATGATACATCAAAGATATATAACGTAGCCGTTTATAAATAGAAAATTTTGTTTGAACTGCTTACTATTCACCAATGGCAAATGCTATGATATTCAAAAACGATCATCAGTTGATGTAACGATCTTTCTGTTCAGAAACTGAAAGATTTCTGAGAGAAAATTTTAAATTATGAATAAAAAACAAACCAAGATGCTACTCGATTAAGGAAAAAATTAACAGATTTTAGTGAGTTGAAAAATATATTCTTTTAAAAATAAATCCTTTTCAACAGAAACATTGTATATAGCCCTTTTTTGTTTAATTTAGGAATTTTGCGTGCGTATTGACCTTATAAATATTATTTTTAAAGCTTCTTTGCTTTGGTCCTAGATACATGGACTAGTTTTTCTCGAAATCTTTTTCTAATAAAGTCTTTTTCTTTTTGTTTACAATATTTTAGACGATACAGCTCGAACAAAATAATGTTTTATAATAGTAATAATAAGCTTTATCAATTTACAAATATTAAAAAGGTGAAAGAAAAAAAAACACTAATTGTTACTTAATGTCACGGATCAAAATCTGAATATTCTGCAAATTACATTACCTCTCTACCTTTTTCTCTGTTAACTATACAAATTAATGAATCTTACAAATTTTGATTATTTAAACTATTCGTTTTAAAACGGATAGCGAATGGTCGTTTAAACAACAGATTCGGCATATTCACAGACATAAAAGCCCTGTTGTTCCATTCATTATGTATTCTCCAGGCGATACTTAATTACTCGGAATTTGCGCGTCATCTTTTTTCATCGGTCAGGAATGTTGAATTACTTTGCTAAATCTGTTTGCTTTTGTCTATCTCAAGATTTCAAGCATTACTCTACAGGTCAACGAAAAGCCTATTCCGTTTGCTTTTAGTAACCCTACCATCGGTTCAAAATGCATACAAGCCGACAAGTAACTCTGCAGTTCTTTTTTTTTTTTCTAAAACAATTTACAATTTTTTCATCTTGCGTGCGGATGAAAGCGGAGCCGTTCGCTTCCATTCATCTATGTCATTTTAGTTACGCATACCCACGTGTTTATTCATATTTTTCCCTTGTTAGCCGCATTGCAGTGTTTCCGTGTATGCTGACCCGCGTTTCTAAGAGTTTGATCTAGGTTAAACCATAATTACATGTATGTACGAACTTGTGCTCTTTCGGCCACTGTTACGTGACCTCGATACCTAATAGTAAGGATTCATATTTTAAGGATAACTAGTAAAAGTGCAACTAATTCTATTTTTATAGATCGGTGCTTACTTTATATTTGTCTAGAGGCGTCTTGGCTCATGGCTTCATAATGTCTAAACATGTACGAGTCAATCGTGTTTAGGACTTAATGTT
The DNA here is from genome assembly GCF_905163445.1 of Pararge aegeria. Taxonomy (NCBI): domain Eukaryota; kingdom Metazoa; phylum Arthropoda; class Insecta; order Lepidoptera; family Nymphalidae; genus Pararge; species Pararge aegeria. The sequence goes on from NC_053189.1 coordinate 17,961,663, forward strand.
AAACATGGTCTCCTATACTTCATAATTGTAGTCTATCCTAACTTCTGACATTATGATCCGGGACGGACAAAAGAAATGCATTAATTACCTCATTCTTAAAAAATTAATAAACATTAAAAGCCTGTATACATCATAATATCCTGATTCCTGAATAGGGGACGTATGCAAAAAAAATACCAGAATTTCCTTGAAACTCTAACCATTGTTTCGCATAAATGATTATCGTAGGCTATCCCGATTCCTGAAATCATAATACGGGACGAAGAAAAGATAAATTGCATAAGTCCATGGAGACCTGATTCCGCCTGGAGAAAAATATTCTTGAATGCATTTTCTTTTAACTGATTCAAAGTTCGAAGCATGTCGTGAGTTTTGAACAAAGCGTGCATCAGTGCTTCACTCAAATAGGTGAACACAAATAACTGATAGAGTTTACGATTCCGATATCCAAAAAGCCCTTACCCTGCCTGATAAATCCGTGTAGAGTAGTAGACCAATGAATATACAAATGCCATAAAGCATTCATCATCATAATCATCACATCAACCCAATACCGGCCCACTACAGGACACGGGTCTCCTCCTACAATGAGAAGGGTTTAGGCCGTAAACTATCACGCTGACCCAATACGGATTGGTGGAGTCCACGTGCCTTTAAGAACATTATGGAGAACTCCTAGCATGCACGTTTCCTCACGGTGTATTGCTGCACCGTTGAAGCAAGCGATATTTTAATGTTAGACGAGCTTGCTGGGATTCGAACTCGGCCCCCCAAAAGTATAGCCGAAGTTCTAACCACTAGGCTAATATATAATATAAAGGCACCAAATACCATAACGGTAACCAAAATTAACTGATTGAGGAAGTGTTTAGAAGATAACATAGATGGATACCTTGTACTCAAGTATAACAGTTAATAGTAACTCGTAGAAGATTACATTAACAACAAACCTGAACTACTGGGTATGTATATAATATAATTGTTTGATAATTAAACAGAGCATCACTCACAGACAACCGGCACACGTAATGACATGAGATATATCGTGTGAAACTAAACTTTTTCCTCGGTGTTTCGTCACTGCTGGTTGTGGTAATAGCGCTAACAACTTTATTGTTGCGGTCTTGATCAAATTGAATCCATTCTTGTCTCGATTTTCTTAATGTAGATTAACTTTCGCTAGCGATTGTCACAAATTTATTATAATACCTATCGGTTATTTTTGACGTAGATATTGCGCTACGGCTGGTAGTTATGCCGTTCGCGTTTTTCTTTTTACCTTGACTTATTGATGTCTGCTGCTGAATATAGGTCTTCTATAGGGATTACCAAAATTCACGATCCTGGGCCGCTTGTTTCCAGCAGCTCTCCGCGATGTTGGTGTTCGACCAATTTGAAATTTAAGACCTTGGAACCTCAACGTCCATCGGTTCTTGGAGCTTTGTGGCCCGCCCGTTTCCATTTTTTGGTCTTTATGTTTCTTTAGTATATCTATAGATTTCTATACTCCAATAAATTTTCTACGTTTGCCGATCCATTTTGGTTCTTTAATATGATAGGGAAAATTTATATTTTATTTTAAGATATCTTTTATGTTCAAATATTACTAACTACTATTATTATGAAGTCAAATTGATAAAAAGTTTCATCCCATTTCCATGGAGGAAACTTTTTGTTTATCGGGATTAAAAGTAGCCTATATGTTGACCCGGAATATTACTACTATACCAAATTGTATTTAAATCCGCTCAGTAGTTTTCACGTGATGCCCGGACAGACAGACAGACGGACAAAAATTAAATAAAAATCTGTTTTGGACTTAGTAAAGATTATTTATATCCCCCGGTCAAAATTTTCAAAATATATTTAATGTACAGAAATCTTCCAGTTACAGTTTTATTATAAGTATAGATAATGTGAATGTGAACAGTAAGCTTTAGCGTGCGCCTATATATTACACACAAGTGGAGACGTTAGCTCCACTTAGGGTATTATTATAGAAGGGTGCATCGCAGCATTGCATGACATCTGCTTTCGTTGCTTCCATGTTTCTAAACTATACTTTGTTATGGGAAAATTCACTTTGTTTATCGTAAAGAGGTACCTATGCTCGTTGCTGTTTTAACCGCATTCGGTATGTAGTGTATGGCTTTATCCCTGAAGACACGATTGTTATATTGCACATTTGTTTAAAAAATATCAGGTTTGTAATATTACGAAAGTTCCTATTTAAAATATTTAAAAGTAACGCAGTGAAAGAACAAAGCAATAAAGCAATTACAATAAATCGTGATCATCATCAAAGCTCTACAGCCCTGGGTGGGCTTGATCAAGCATATTTCTTTATTTGAGGCGGTCAGAAGCTACTTCTTTCCAGCTCCGAACTCCCAGAACCCTAATATCCCTCTCTACTCCATCACTCCACCGACCGCTAGGTCGTCCTCGGCCTCTACGCCCCTCCAAAGTGCCCTCCATCAACCTCTTTCTTTTCTTTAAATTACAATAAATAGCTGTTAGTTTAATTGATTCCAGCAGCATCTTACAATCAATAAAATTAAAGAAGCAAGCGACCCTGCTTTCTGAGTCCAAGGCCGTGGGTTCGATTCCCACAACTGGAAAATGTTTGTGTGATGAGCATGAATGTTTTTCAGTGTCTGGGTGTTTATATGTATATTATAAGTATTTATAGCTGCTATCTTAGTATTTATAGTACTAAGATAGCTGTTGATTATTTTTATGAATATAAAAATATTCAGCTATCTTAGTACCCATAACACAAGCTACGCTTACTTTGGGGCTAGGCGGCGATGTGTGTATTGTCGTAGTATATTTATGATAGTAACGATAATCCTTTACATCACTTTTTTAATTCCTATCAAGAGTTATGTTTCATTTATGTTCTGGAACTATTTTCTGAACCATATGATTTACTATATTATTGGTATTATGCTTTCAGGGTGGTCACATGTTTTGATGTTATAAAGATCTCTAAACATCATTCTTTAAAGATCTCTATAGATCATTCTTTTTAACATCAACACACGTATAGTTTTTCACCAAGCATTTTTGTCCTGTATTTTTTTAACATCCTGATATATATGTTTAGCGATATTCACTAACTCATGTCATATAAGTTTGTTTCATTTCAATTACCATAATATGGGTGCTGCAAATTCCATAACTATGTAACTTTCTCTGTTTTCCGATTTTTTCTTCCATGTTTGAAAACATTCGCTGCCATCGTTGCATAAAGTGATCTATTTACTATTATTTTTTGTAGGTAAATAAATAAATAATAAATAAATAAATATACTACGACAATACACACATCGCCATCTAGCCCCAAAGTAAGCATAGCTTGTGTTATGGGTACTAAGATGAATGATGAATAATTATATGAATAATATACATAAATACTTATAATATATAGATAAACACCCAGACACTGAAAAACATTCATGTTCATCACACAAACATTGTCCAGTTGTGGGAATCGAACCCACGGCCTTTGCTCAGAGAGCAGGGTCGCTGCCCACTGCGCTAATCGGCCGTAGGTACATTATTAGGACTTCTAACTTCGATGGAATTTCCGGTTTCCAGTGCAATTTTTAGATATCTTTATTCGCTGGTAGTAAGCTGTTTTGACGATCTCACTGGCGTAGTGAGCGTTGTTGTCTTATAAATAGGTTTTACTTCAGGTACAATGTCGCATAGAAATCGCCTTTAATTTTACTACATTGCATTGTACTACATGTTGCATAAGTGGTTTATAAGGGCCGCATAAAATCATCTATATCTCTATCACACTCGCTTAGATTCGTTTCACTCTAATTAACATAATAGATAGGTGCATCGCGAAATTCCATAACACTTTCACCGTTTTCTGTGATTGCCGTACTTGTAGCCTTAGTACAAGTTTTGCTAGCTCGCTATCGAGGAGACGATTTTCGCGTATCAAACTCTGTATCTTCAAAGTAAAATGAATGAATGAATGAATACACTTTTATTTTACACCAAAGAAAAAAATTGTTTAGAGATAAAAAACACATTCGAGCAAGAGGGTACAATTTGGTGGCCTTATCCACCACATAATTTGGTTGGCAACCAAAGTCGGTAAAAGAAACAAACATAAAAGGTTGATGAGTTTAATTAACCGAATGTCAAAAGTGTTAGAGTCCTGTACTTTACAAACGATTTTAATCTACAAACGTCATCTAAGGACGTAGACATAATTATTAGTTGACTCCAGTGGGCTATAAAGGGCTTGAGTGACTTTTTTTACATCATGGAAATTAAAACTCAACGAAAGTAAGACTAAAGCTATACTTTTTACGCGAAGCCGGAAGTTGCCTAACAGAAAAATTTCTGTTGCTGGTCATGAGATTCCTTGGGGCAAATAAATTAAATATCTGGGTGTGACTCTTGACAAAAAACTCAATTGGACGGAGCATCTATCTAATTCAAGAATCAAGGGGCTTAAATCACTTTGCGCGGTTCACCTACTTATAAACCGAAAATCAAATCTAAGTCCTAACACCAAACTTAAAATATACACTTCACTAGTAAGACTTTGCATCACTTACGCATGTCGTTTGGACATGCGTAAGTGATGCAAACCTTACGCAATAGGTTTGGAGTAGTACGTGTAATTCGAATAATACGAAACTACAAGTAGTGCAAAATAAAGCATTAAAATCCGCTTATAATACCTCTTTCCGAACCAATCTTTCGTCCTTACATAATCGTATTAAGTTACCTACCTTGAAAGCTTTCATACTGGGGCAATCCAAAAAGTTCTATATAGTTTGTAATAAAAAACATAAAAATTCGCTTGTGTCCGTAATTGGCAAAAGCCGGTATAAAAACTTATCATATATCGATAAGTACAATCGGAACCGACTACCACATCACTACTTTCTCGACGACTGAGTGAATGCTTTGTACGTAACTGTTGCATAGTTCTGAGTGCTACCCTCCTTTAATTTATCAGTTAAATGCATTTAATTTTTATTAATAAACGTACGTCTGTACTAAGTTCTACGTAAAACAAGTTATTATCATCTGTTATGTGGCTTAATAAGTTGTTAAAAATGTTTAGTTTATATGCTGTAAAAGTTTTAAAAAGGTGTTGTAACCTGCTAAACTGTAAGTAATATATTATTGATTTTTTCAACCTAGGGTAGTCACTAGGATATGAACTGTAATACAATTATTTAATTAATAAATATATTTTAAAAACAAACAAACAAACAATCTACAAACGTTTTTCAAAAGCCCGAAATTTGGGATTGTGGGCAAATTTTTAGTTTTAATAGAATGCAAAGTAGATCCATTTCTCCACTTCGATTATCAAGCATTTCCATACTCGAAAACGACTCGTCGATTGAGAGAGAACAAATCTTGTACTAAGGGTACTGTTACTTTCATATGTGTCTCGCTTACGTTGCGACCGAAACGATATGCTTTTGACTTCTGGATTGGGTAATTGAAACTTCGATTCTTTGGGAAAGTGGCATTGATAATCTATATCATTACGTTTTACCTATGGAATCTATATATTAATACGTGAGGCATAAACTTTGTATAACATTTTACGAGAATTGCGCGGACGTAGGACTATGAAATTTCCCTCGATTATATTATAAATGGCGTGTTGCCAGTGTTGACTTACGGATCAGAGTCGTGATCGCTAACTATGGGCCTCATAAGAATGCTCAGAATCACTCAGCGAGCTATGTTAGGAGTATCTTTACGTGATCAAATCAGAAATGAGGAGATCCGCAGAAGAACTAAAGTTACCGACATACGAGTAGCTCAACGAGTCGCGAAGGTGAAGTGGCAATGGGCGGGGCACATAGCCCGATGGACGTTGGGGTTCCAAGGTGTTGGAGTGGCAACTCGGCACATGTAAACGCAGCGTTGGTCGACCCCCAACCAGGTGGACAGACGACATCAAGTGAGTCGCGGGGAGCCGCTGGATACAAACGTATGCCCTACAAATGACGTATGTCCAGCAGTGGACGTCAATCGGTTGATTTGATGATGTTGATGATTTTATAATTTGATTAGAAATTTGAAATGATTACTAATGCGATTGTTTCATACTATTGATACGAAACCCCTAACCATCTAAGAAATTGAGTAGGTAATAATGAATCCTTCGATAAACAGCTGTCCGGCCAAAAGCATTAACCTTAGTCTGAATTAAAATAGGATCCAGTAACAGGCATGCTTTCCTTGTTAACGGCTCCAAGAATACGCATCGCAACGTAACTAAGTTAGCGTGGGTAAAAACAAATCTTCTATATTTAACCCGTGCTTCCTGTTATGTGAACTTTTTGGACTTATTTCACCTCTACATGTGTATTAAGATCCCTCGGATGGATTATTGCATTTTGTAACAATTTATAATACTTTTTTCCATGGCGTTTAGCTATAGTAAAGTATATTTTATATCCTAACTAATACTAATAAATGCAAAAGTGGGCTTGATTATTTTCTTCCATATATAAAAAGAAAACATACTCACATCACACACACTCAGCTCGTCTGTAAATATATATAGAAGCTTGCCTAGAAGATGCCTGTTCATTTGATTTGAAGGTATCATAATGTGACGGTAGATGCCCAATCTACCGTCAAAATCAGAAAGCAGTGACTCTGCTTTCTGAGTGGCTGTGAGAGACTGTTTGTTCGATTGACGCAACTGGAAAATGTTTCTGTGATGAACACGAATGTTTTTCAGTGTATGGGGTGTTTATCTGTATATTAAGAGTTTTCAAATCATCAGTCATCTAGTACCCATAACACAAGCTACGCTTACTTTGGGGCTAGATGTTGGGAGGTCGATACATAGTTATTTATTTATTTACTATTGGTCGTGGGGAAATTGGAAGCTGGAAGGGCATTCCAGAGGGTATTGCTTGGTTGTTGGTCCTTCCCTCACGAATTAACCAATCAATAAACTTGATATTTGACATAGAGTTAGTTGAAAGGACAGAAAGCAACGTAATATAGTAAGCTTTTTATCTCAGGAAAACACAGTGTTCCCACGGGATGTATATAATCGTGATAAACGCATAAAAATTACAGCTAGTATTCAAATAAGAAACTCTACTTTAAAAATTGTAATAGATACTTTTTGTTCATTCCAAGTAAAATGAATTAACGTTATGTTAATTATCAGATGTTAGTTCATTAAAAGGGAAAATAATTTAATAACATTCGGAACGCTAATACTTTTTTTTAACGAGCATGCTCTTAGTGTAATTGAATGTGTTAGCCGGCTACGACCTTTGTTTCGCTCACTGTTATGTAATGGGCCAGGTCATTGACACTTACTATAAATCGTAGTATTTTGTAGTTCCACGTCTATGGAAGATCGTCAGTCGAGCGCAAGTAAAACCAGATCCCAATATGCTTTCTTATTATATACTAGCTGGCCAGCGCAACTTCGTCTGCACCAAATTGTTTTAATATCTTAAAAAAAAACCTAGAAACTAATTGCAGCGCTACCTACCAGGAACACCTGGTACGAAGGTTTTATTTCCAAACTATGTTATTCGCGGCCGTACGTGTTATTCTATACCCGTCGCAACTTCTAAGCGATGGGTTCAATTACAATATTTTAGAAATGAATTTGCAGGTATATAATCAAACTTTATATTTATATTATTTTATTTCTTTCGCATTTATAATATTAGTATTTAGTAGGAAGATACGCATGCATTCGATCGTTGTCCCTTATGCCTCGCGACTTGCTGTTATCTGTGAAGAGATATGTCCCTTTATCTCCAACAATAGTTATCAGATCTTCATTAAAATTGGACAGTAAATGCTTGATAGTATACACTTTCAAATAAAAAAAGAATTATAAAAATCGGTCGAAATTTAACGGAGCTATGAAGTAAAATTGATAAAAAAAATTCATCACATTTCCCGGAGGAAACTTATTGTTTATCGGGATAAAAAGTATCCCGTATATCAGCTACCACTATACCAAATTTTATATAAATCCGTTCAGTAGTTTTCACGTGATGCCCGTACAGACAGACAGACAGACAAAAATTAAATAAAAATTTGTTTTGGACTCATTGTCGATTATAAAGCATCCCCCGGTCAAAATTTTCAAAATATATTAAATGTAAAGAAAGTTACAGTTTTATTATAAGTATAGATTAATTAGCACGGCTGGCATGGGCAAGAGATACTACTAGTAGTAGTTGAGCTTTTTGTACCAGAGCTCGTCCGGGGTAGTACCGCCATGCTTATTGCGGCCGCTAAGCAATAACCGCAATGCTGTGTTCCGGTCTGAAGGGCGTGGTAGCCGTTGTAATTACGGGCGCATTAGGCTTAACACCTACCCCCCAGTGGCGTGCATTTCATACATGCACAAAAGCACTGCATACCCAAATTATTTTATATAAATCGTGTTGGAGGGGAGTTTTTCTATTTTATGCCATGTACCGGCTTTATGCATACCCTGGTCAAAAACCCTATGCACGCCACTGCTACCCCCAGGGTGATGTACACAGGGCAACACTTTGTAGGATGTGTTCCTTGCATGACCCATGTGAGCCACGTGCCTGGACCGCCAATTACTTCTTACTATCATCATATCAACCTATTACCGGCCCACTACAGGGCACGGGTCACCTCCCACAGTGAAAAGGGATTAAGGCCGTAGTCCACCACGCTGGCCCAATGCGAATTGGTGGACTCCACACACCTTTGAGAACTTTATAGAGAACTCTCCGGCATTTAACAGGAATAGATAATTAAATATTATGATGTTAAGATTTTTTTTTTTTTATCTACATTATCTATAGTTATATTTATATATATATTTTATTTATATATTTGTATAATTTTAAATATTATTTATTGCACCACCTACCTCTTTTCTATGTTTTTTCCTTTTACCCATTGGTTGCCTGGAAGAAATCGCTATACATAGCGATAAGGCCACCAAATTGTACTCTCTTGATATGTATTTATATCTCTGTAACTACTTTTTTCTTTGGTGTACAATAAAAGTGTATTCCTTCATTCATTCATTCATTATCGCATTAGTTTTAAGTATTCTGTAATGATAGTGTTAGAATAAGAATATAAATAAATAAATAAAAATAAAAATGTTTAGGGGTATTTTAATTACTTAAAACGCACATCACCTTAAAATATTTGAGATGCGTGCTGGGATTCGAACTCGGCCCTCCGTAAGTGAAGACGAAGTCCAACCCACTGGGCTATCACCGCTTCTGGCATATATATAAAAATATATCTTTTATTTGTCGACCGATTTTGTCACATCGACGTTCAGTATTAACTAATATTAATTGTATTTACATGAACTACGATAAATATGTCATGAACCGTATTGCGTACAGTGTCAATAGGTTGTCAATGCGGCTAGATAAAGTATTGTGCACGGAAGTTTTTGCTTGCTTGCTTTATACCGTTGAACCAGGATTTAGATCTCTCCTTTTTTTGAATACGAGAGTTTCTTAACTTGGGTCCAAATTTTTTTTATTCTACAGATTAGCACTTTACTGCAGTCTTAATTGATGATAAGTTATGATGCAGTGTCTGCTGCGGGTTAAACTGTAAAACTTTATCATCATCATCGTCATATCAACCAATTAACGGCCCACGACAGAGCACGGGTCTTGGTGGGAGGAGACCCCTGTAAGGCCGTAGTCCACCACGCTGGCCCAGTGCGTATTGGTGAATTCAATACACACAGGGCCAGAACTCTCAGGCGTGCAAGCAAGTGATATTTTAATTACAAAGAAAAGTTAGAGGTGCGTGCCGGGATTCAAACTCGACCCCCCCCGAAAGTGAAGTCGAGCTACTACCCAATGCGCTCTCACTGCTTCTTTTATATATTTTAAACGCTTAAATTAAAATGCGACGAATAGTTAAAAAAGTTTACCGGGTATCGAATTCGGTCCTCTTGATAGGGAGGCCGAAGCTCTAAGCACTAGACTATCACCGCTTTACTGGCTTTAATGGTGGAAACTAAAGCGCAATTGTATTTCAAACGGGCTTCCAGCAGACGTTCGTCTTAATCATTCTAGCCTACATTCGTTACTTAGTGTGTAAACAAGATATATCCTGATTAAAATACTGTCCATTGTAGGCATTGTCAGATTTCTATTCGTTAGATTGCCCAGTCCAACCGAAATTGCACGAGCTTGATTTAGTTATAATGTAGAGTCCGTCCTTTGGTCCTTTGTCCTGTAGGCTTAGATACAGGAATAGAAGCAGGAATTCGGAATTCCATGATTTATTACGAAAATTAAGCTTAATTTGCTAATCTCCGCGAAAAGCAGGAGAATCTGTACGGTGTAATTTATAATTTCCTCAATGCTTATACTCCACACCAAACAGATCTTCGGCAATGTACCCTCTACGCACGTTTCGCTCCGAAATCGGACCATCCTCAGGACGTCACTTAACATAGAATAATGATTGGAGTATGAGGATTGAAGAAATTATGAATTTCCATACAGGTTCGCCTGCTTTACGCGGAAATTAGCAAATTCAGCTTAATTTTCGTAATACAAAATTTGCTCCCAATCCCGTAGTCGCGTTCGAGTATTGAAATACTTCAGTATTAGAGTAAAATGGATCTTATTGCAATTTAATTGAAGTTTCAATTTACCTACAATTCTTTAGCTTTCGGCAGAAAGTAAAAAAGTCTACAAACGATCCGTAAGAGTATTTAAGCCCTGCATAATTAATTTCAATAAACCCATTTTACTTACTCCTATCCCTACAATAGCTAAATGAAACCCGTGCAATTTCTAATAGAGCTAGCTTACGCCGTGGATAATAAAGGACCGAAGCCACTCAAAAATCTCAGAAAGTTGAAGGGCCATCGAATTATCGCGAAGAGCGTACGGATTCAGGTCAAGGGATCTTATAACAGCGTAGTTTGCGGAGTTGGGAAAATGTTACTTACCGACCGTGAAATTTTAATTTATGTTCCCAAGTTAGGGTCGATTTCATTTATTCCAGTAACTTCTTAATTAAATAATATTTATCTTGGAACATTTTAATTTTTTAGGAAAGATTTTATCTATAGTCTGTAGCTTTGGACTAGAGAATAAATGCCTTGCAATTTTTTTTCACATATAAATAAATAATAAATAAATATACTACGACAATACACACATCGCTATCTAGCACCAAAGTAAGCGTAGCTTGTGACTGTTGCTGAATATTTTTATTAATAATATACATAATTACTTATAATATACAGATAAACACCCAGACACTGATAAACATCTTCATCACATAAACATTTTCCAGTTGTGGGAATCGAACCCACAGCTTTGGACTCAGAAAGCTGGGTCGCTGCCCACATAATCGGCCGTCATATATGTCGTTACGATCCAACATGTCGGTCGGACACCATATCTGATATCAGCAAATGAAAGATCAGCTTTTTAGTAATTAATTTAAAAAATAAACAACATATCTGAAAAACGGAAAGGGCCAGCCATAAGTGATAAATTCACTTCCGAGGTGAGATAGTGAAATTTGTGAAGCAAAGATTTTAAAATCTGTAACTCTCTAGGGCCAACCTTATTGAAGAATTAATTTAATATAAACATCTATTAGCCCTTCATCATCACGATCATCAATTCAACCAATTGACCTCCCTCGCTGGACATAGGTCTTTTGTAGGAAGCTCCACAATCCATGGTCGTGGGCCGCTTGCCTCCAGCGGCTCCTATATCCTTGTATTAGGCCTTATAACGAAAGAAATTACGGCCTATTTTATTAACGCATCTGCGAGAATTAGCTACGTAGAGCTTAGAAATCCCAGTACTACTACGTCGTGTCGACCGGTGCCGATCTATTATGAAACCATGTTGCTCCATGGTATATTTATAAAGATCGTCAATGCCTCCCTCGCTATAAAAATCGGAACCTTGAATACTGTCCATCGTAAACATCAGATAGTTTCACGTGTTTTACTCCAGTTACATTACTCCCGAATGTATTTCTGTCCAGTTATCCGTCCCTCGTAACACATTTAACCTGTGGCTCGGCCCCTGCTCGCTGGGGGAGAGGCTATACTGTCTGCCCTCCGCTAATCTACCAGACCACTTGGTCGAAAGATGATTAGAATTGTAATCGAAGTGTTCGTATATTATTAATTTCTTAGTAAAAGCTAGTTAGCAACGGTTTTTATTTTTAAGAGCATAGTAGTTTCCGACTATGACGTTTAGACGTATGCGTAAAACTATCGCAATTAGCAAGTTATATTTTTCTCCTACAAAAAAAAACGGTCACTTGTTTCAAAGGAAGGAAGGAAGGTGCCGGCAGTTAGGATGGCTTTACTGACTTTATTTTTTGATCTAAAGATTTTAAAACTTCATTGGAATTTGAAGTTGGCGTTGATCAGTCAATTTATATATATGTTTTGCTGTATTATATTACTAGCTGTAAGCTCACTGTCGGGATAGGTATGTCAAACCATGGCGTTTTCCTTCCCATATTTAATTTGAAAGCACATCCAGTATCGAATAAAAAATGCAATAACTTTTCTTTAAGTTGTAAACTTTTTAGATCTATATAGAACGCTATGTCTTCTCTAACCCATGTCGATTGAGGCTCGCTCGATGTGATAATTATTATGAGTACAGGAGGAGCATTGTTTGAAACAATTGGCGGATGGGCTTCCGTGTATTGAGGTGGTTCTCGTTGTTAGAAAAACAACTGACCATTTCAGGAATCAAGAACATATATTGCATTCTTATTAACTTTTATTCATGCCATTTTGTATCTGAGTTATGTGTCTTTGCTTTAAAAATATTTTCATGAATACATAATACAGAGCTTCCTTGCATCTTCGTTTTTTGCTCTGGTGGGAGGCTTCGAGGCTATCTGAAAAGACATGCTGCGTTCAGTTACGATGTCGCGTAGTACCAAACGAAAAAGAGAAAAGAAAAATTAAATTTAAAAAAATGAGAAAAGTAAAATTGCAGTAAAATAAATAAATAAACGTAAAGTAGACTTATATAATACTTCTTGGTATACTTATTCATGAAAATGTACCTCTAAGTAGTATTATTGAAAGTTTAAATATAAATTGTTAACTGTAAAGGACATCGAAGATTCTTGCCAAAAAAAATTTTGCCCTAGTTTTATTATAGAAACTAGAGAGTGTATCTGCCAAATGCTTCTCATCACTATTATTTTAAGTGAGTACATTAAAAAAAACACTATGAGATAATGGGTGTAGAGAGCTAGTGAGTCATATTCATTCATAATATCATATATACATCATTTTATAATAACATCGTCGCGTCTGGGTTATTTTATAAACATCTTCTTGCTTTTTGCAAGAGTTCGGTCGGTTTCTTAATTTTCTAAATCGTAAATGCAAGCTGTTTTTATTATACATCTCATCAAGATTGATGCACCGGTTTAGGTGAACATAGGTAAAAAATGATCAAACGAACACAATTTCGCATTTATAATAAACTAGCCGTTTCCCGCCCGCTTCGCTGGGCGAATTGAAAAAGGAAATAAATTACATTTTATGTTTCATTTTTATTTATTTTTATTATTCTCCTTTTTTTTATTTTTGTATGAACATAAATAGGCCCCGCGGATAGAACTGTAAGCATCGATATTGTTTAGACTTACTCAAATTCCAAATTCCATCGATTTAGCCTGTATCTTTCATCCAGGTGATTTTTCTCACTAATATTCATTGTAACTTTCAATGTGCAATCTTTAACATTTCCGTGCCTTTCTTCCAAAAATTAATAATAATTGACATGAAGAAAAAAATTTGATTTATAATAAAAGTATGGATTCTTAGGTTCTTATGAGAGCGTTCAATAGACCAACTCGTGTCTATGTCCAGCTTTGTACTATACAAGAGTATCTGATTTCCTCTATCGAATATCTAGCTTTTTAATGTCGATTGGCTCGATAACCATAGACCTATTATATTACTTTTGATTACTATACTTTCAGTTTCTTACGTCTATTTTTCGTTTTGAGCATATCGAAGTTTCTGCACGCCAAAATATTGCTTTCAATTGATCGATTAGATAGAATTTGTTGAATAACTAAACCTTTCTCTTTTTGAGGATCTTTTTTATTATTGTAAATAATGTAGATATATTTAATAGGTATTTCATTTTATTTAGAAATTTGTCTTTCTCTCTCTCTCTTTGGTCTTACCTTTATTTCTGAAGATCTTGGTCCTGATTCGATCTCAGCTTCGAAAAGGGGGAATTACTTCTATTAAAGACCACTTGTCTAAGAGGCTTTTATTTATGTTGTTATTTTCTTTTATTTAAATTTCAAGCGAATCGAATACTTTAAAACGAGGATTTTCTTTATTGTCTCTGTTTATTTTTTTATGTTTGGTTACTGATCCCTCATATCCTTAAAGTGTTTCGCCATGCACATGGTGTGTTGAACCCTCTCAAATACAATAAAATCTATTCATTATTCAAGTGTTTGAGTCTTGATATTCAGTTTATTTTTTTTGATTTCCGCCTTATGCTCAGTGGCGTGCACCAGGTTTTTGACCAGGGTAGGCATTAAGCGGGTGCATGGTATAAAATAAAAGAATTCCCCTCCTATACGAATAACCTACAAATTAACAATGGTAGCCAGTGCTTATGTGCATGTATAAAGTGCACGCACGCCTGCTCGTGTCTACGTACGTATTCTTTTAACCACTTACATTGTTCGACGACGTCAGTTTTTCTATACGTGGCAAAGAAAATAAATATTTGTGACCTATTTCACACTGGGAGTCTAAAATAGTATCGACCAGCGCCTTTTTGTTAGTGCAGGATAAAGAGTATTGATCGCTTTACGGCATTATCTCTTAGGCTCGCTCGAATACTAGATCGTCTACGTAGGTCTGGTATATCTCAGCTATTCCGGGCACACTCTCAACCGAAGTTGCTTGCAGCACAATGCCAATTCAATTTGGACCACTTTTAGAATTTATCGATTGAAATTGCTGCGATATAGGAAAATTGTAAACCAATTAAGCAGACAATTCCATCCATCCATCTATCTAAATTTAGTGCAGTGTAATTTACGGTTTTTAATGTAGTGTTGTATTAAATTGCGAAAATTTGCGAAAATGTTGGCACTTTGTTCATTAATCGTCATTTTAATTAACTATCATAGTTTAGCTAACACTTTAAGATGGTGATAACAAAAAAAAACTTGGCTCAGTTTGTTGTGGGCTCTTATTAGACCAGGGCGCGTTTGAAACTCCTAGTTTTAAGTTAACGAATGCAGTTAGTTAACGAATGCAGTTATCACCATCACCTAACAATTAGTGTTAAATGTATGAAACGCTTTAAAAGTGCCTGTGATAATGTCTACATGAATAAAACATTTTTAAATTTGAAACAATAAAAGATCACCCGGCTAAGTTTGTTGTGGGCTTCTGGCGCACGCCAGGGCGCGTTTGGAACCCTTGTAAGCTACTTTTAAGTTTACGAATGTAGTTATCGCCATCACAACGCACTACTATGTATACCATTTTGTATGTAATCAACGCATCAAAAGTGCCATCTGTGGGCCTATTTGAATAAAGACAACTTGGTCCTGACTTTGATTTTTGACTAACAATAGTTGTGGGCACTAAACATTGTCTGTGTATTTTGACTATTGTAAGGATTCAGTCTTTATGTACTGCATTGAACAACAAGGAGACCTGACGAAATTATTTCCATCCTTGTTCAAAACCTCACCGAACAGATATTCCTAAATATACACTGTACGCTCATTGGGTTCCGCCACCATGTCAGTTGACTTAGACCATGTTGAATTGCTAAATCAGTTGACCTAGCAAAGTGGCAATGTAAAGTCAACATCAAGTATCTCGAGAGCAAGCACATTTTGGTAGATCTGCTTGGTGTTGAGTACAAAGATTGAATAAATTATAAATTCCGTACCGAAATTGCTACTTTTCGCGGATAATAGCAAACTAAGGTTAACATTAATCGTGCATCATGGAATTCCACAAAGTTACTGCTCTATCAAATACTTGGACTAGTTTTAAGAAATAAAACAGTTCGTAAAAATATAATTTTCAATTAATTTCCCTTTGCTTTACTATTTATTGCTAGGAGATGTTAACAGCGTCTAAGATAAGCTTATTCTGATACCGAAATAAATTTTATACCCAGTAGATAACCGTGCCAAGTTTACTACGCCCGTACCCAATACATCATTCATAACCGGCTTTCGACGCAACTGTCTCAGAGGCCTAACTGATTTCCATATTATCTAACCCGATATTGTATTGAATCGACCTGGTATTGTTTTACATTGGAAAACCTATCTCAAGTATACGCTTTTCAGTTATCCAAACTCGCTGAAGTTGGCTTTAATCTGCCAATCAATTAATCTGCATACCAGAACTTTTATAATGGCACTCAGCGCGTTTGCATCATGTTAGAGTATTTTCATACGAACATTTATTAACGCACACTTGATACGCGTTAGAATGAACTAACGTTATAAAGTTCCAGTCTCTTACCTTTCTCTTACAAATCCGGGGGCCATAAAGTTCTGGTGTGCAAAGGCATTATTTATTTTTTATATAATATGTTTGAAGATCTGGAAAGTGCAAATTTAATACATTTTACTTACCTCAATATCGGATTACATAATCAATAACAAATAGCTATCAAAAATAAACTGATAATTGTCAAAATAGTATCCAAAGAGTTTTTGTTAATGACCGCGATGAAAAACAAGCATAACGGAAACCCGATACAAATGTAAATAAGAAAAGTGGAACAATGAATCGTGACTATTACAAAGCGATGTACACCAACAAGAACTGCAATCGGAATGTGACGGACAGTCAGGATATGCTCGACAACGACACGGAGTTTAATGCGAACAGGTTCAAACTCTACGACGATTTCTCGAACGATCTACATTTCAACTTTAGCACTTTGAGGAATTTTCACGATGTTGTGAGAAGCGATGGTTGTAGACGCAGGGGAGACCCCAACGACTCTGGTGTTGACGTAGAGAACGGCAACCCGTTGGATGACGCCACCACCTCTAACGATAGCGATATGGTAAGTTGATACCGTCACATGTACAATCGTTACATCTGATTACGCTACTCTACTACCTGTAACGAGCTAACCTAAGTTATCCATCTGAAACTTATCATGGCCTTCGTTTCAATGAAATGAATGTTTATTTTCCATACTTGGGTATATAGTAAGATAGTTCATACCTCAAATTAGATAAGCAAATTTTACGTGATACAAATCCAAAATAGACACTTTCAAGTTAATCTCTTCCTAATGTGTTCAAGATAAAGAGTTAAGTTATTTTTGTAATTATCTGTCCGATTCGAAAAATATATATTTGCATTAAATAGCCCATTATTGAGGCAGGCTATGTGTAGGCCAGCAGTCATGCGACGACTCATTGTTAATGCAGCAGAGGACAGTTAGTGCCAATTAGAATTAATACAAAATACCTACTTTGTAACATTATTAACATTCTGTACAATTTAAAATCTCATGAGTAACCAAAAGGATAACTACGTACAAGAGACATAAAACTCTGAAGTGATGTTGAACGAATCTTGGCTTATCATTCTCAAACTATTGGAGGCCAACAGAACTGCTCTAAGCGTCGTCATAATATAATTTATTGTATTGTTACTCGGACATCTCTAAATCGACGTAAAAAACGGCAACCCTTAATCCAAATGAATATTTAACCTTGATGTCTTTATTGGTGTTTAAATGGTTTTTTTTTCGTGTAAGGCTAAATGTGAATTATACAATTTTTCAAACGCTAATAGTTCAAAAAAGCAGGAGACCGCAAGCTGACCGGATCGCACGCACCGAAAATATGCGGATAATCTTTGCGAGTCCGATGCAGTCTATTCGCGCTCCTGACGTCATTTACATTTTAAATACTGAAAAATGCGATGCGTGCAGCGACGCACGATTAACTTTAAACTGCGCTAAAGCAAAACGTTTTTTTACCTTCAGTTGTAATATGTAAGTTGTACATTGTTCAGTTTCAGTATCTTTTGCTTCTGCAAAGCATTTCATGATCATAATTTGTTGAAAGCAATCATATTTTATACATTAACCACTCAACCGGATGCCTCATGCCATTCGCCGGCGCCAACTCGTCAAGCCATTGTATTGTATTGTGAGCGGAACATTTGCATTAGCACGGCGCGGTTATTGTCCATTTGTCTGTCTCTATTATTACAAACACTGCCCATGCTTCATCAAACTATCGCCGACTTACATATCTGGGTGCCTAGTGTGAGATTTTCTTGTACGTCTACTTATTGGATCGCGTGAAAGTTAACTGTGATTTGCATGGAATCGAAAGAGCGCAATCTAGTTGTAATACTGGGAAACAGTATCACTAGGTGGCTCTCTTCGTTCTCCTACAAATTTTAATTAAGCTTCACACTATCGAATAAGTAGATGAGGTTGGAAAATTTTACATGAGGCACTCTGATCTCTTGATTAAATGAGATCTTCAAATATTTCACCAACATCAACTTTATTATCAAACAACTATTGATATATAAGTGTATCGTGAGGTAAATGACTACGTCAAATTCATCAAGGCTACATATACGTATTATGCGACTAATTTCATATAATTTATATGCTGATAGTTTTTCACTCTTCACAATGATCGCGAGTAATTTGCTATTGTCGGTCAAGGAATACCAAATTCTCCAAATGTCTTCACGAATTCGTACTACTGAGTAATTTGTAAAAAACATACAAAATGTGTATCAGAAGGTGGAAACGCAGACAATTCAATAACATTAACGATGAATTTATTACTTGCTACTTTAGGAAATATTCAGGTAAGTACCTACTTTGTTGCCAGTTCCGTATCGGAAACAAAAAGAGTGCGATTTTCCAAAGCACCTCAGTAGCATCAAATGGTTTGTTATTATTTATGTTTTAAAATCGGTTCAGAACTAATCGGGTTTTACCGGGAAAGGAAATCTTGTTCAATTCGTCAATCGATTTTATAATTGTTAGGCGTATTGAAACCCTTTGTTCTGTCGACCTTCATTGTATTCTTTGTTGCTTAGGAGATTCAGTTTGTTTTTATTTTTTTTACCTTCAGTTGTAATATAATATAGCTACGCTTAGCGCTTTACTATAGCCATTATCTTTGGGATATAATTAAGGCAGGATTTATATCTATGCAACTCTCTCTTTGTAATACGTTAACTTTATCTTCGCACCCACTTGATCCATCCATAATAGCGTGTAAATGCAATTTTCTGTAGGCTTCAATGTTTTTATTTATTACTATCCGTCTTGCATACATTTTGGATTTTCACAGCTTTTATCAATTGTTAAATTGCAGTCCACTAATTTTTCGCACTTCTTCCAAATTAATACAACCTAAAGTTAGAATAGAGCTCGACATGTCTTCGTGTCTATTGACGAATTGCATTGTAATGATTTCAATTAGAATTAAATGGTTAATCATAAAGTTGCACGTAAAGAAATGGTTGATGGAGATCACTGGACTTTCACCGTCAAAGTCGTCGGCCTTAATGATTATACGGACGTTAACAGCTTCCTTGTCTCTTAACACGTGTTCAATCATCATTACTTCATTTCTCACTTAACACTTAACCGCTTGAGCTAGAGCTGGTTGATTGCATTCTCTTGTTTTTGTTTACATTCCATGGCAAAGTATACAGAAAAAGTACGAACTATTTATAATTTGGCGTTGCTCTTTTTACATTTTAATCAAAATTTAACTTTCAATACGCTTTTCCGATATCTTTTTTTTAATCTTTGAATATTATAAAAAAAATGGTTAATTCAGATCCAGACTTCTTCAGAACAGAAACTTTAACTCTATCCTCAAAATCCTTCGAATAACTATTTATCTCACTTCAGCTTTGTTATTTATAATTGAGATCTGTTACTGTGACATCGATCACGTCATTTCCGATTCCATCTAATCTAGATGCATAACTCTTTACGATTGACTTACGAATATACTTTACATTCCGCTTTAAGTTTTATCACATACCGAGGAAATATAATTTAATTTTTAATAATACATAATTTTTAACAACATTTTAATTTGTATATTAACATTAATATTATAGGAAATAAATATTTAACTTACTCAAAAATATTAATAGCGAAAAACACAAGAATATAATATCTATTGGGTTGTGGTGTCATGCAAAAAAAAATGACTCACTTCCTTTGGATTGTTACTACTTGGAAATGCGATATGTGCGCGAATACCGTTGCAAATATGATGGAGCTTCGTGAGGAGTTTGTTAATTATCATGCCAGTCCCGTTGATGGTGTGTTTTTATGTGCTTGAAATATACTATACAGGTGTCGATTTTCAACACTAGCTCAACCTTCTTCGTTGCATGTTACCTACACGCAACAGAAGCAGAAGCATTGTAAAAGAACTGTGGTAGGTTTAGCGATGAAAATTAAAACAACATGGAAAAGTTATTCTGCAATTGTTACAGTTTTGTTTAGGGCATACAATGATTTTATGCAAATATGTAGTGCACTGTAAACATCGGCATCACAAAAAATATGATACTTCACAAATAATTTGTATAATTAATAACAATTGTTAGATATTTATGGCGTGCCAGATTATTTTGAACGTCTCCAATTTTAGGGTTCGTCCAACATAAACAAAATAGCATAGTCCTAATTCCTTACAATAAATGTCCATTAAAACATTTAACTTAGTGGCAGAAAATTCTTTGCATATTTTGAGAGAAACTTGACGGTGTTTTATGTTGCATGTAGGAATTCAACTACAAATATAGCAGCTAACATTACGTATAACTCGCCCGGCTGGCTGACCTTGACCGGACAGCAGCTATTAACTTTTGGTTGCATTTCGTCTTAACTCGATTGCCTTATGGAGTTATGCATTCAAACCTTAACCTTGACTTCATTTCTTCCTTTGATGATAAAACTAATTACTATTTCTCTGGTTGTTGCAGTTGGAGAACGAAGTTATGGTAGATACTTGGAGCAGTATGGACTCATCTAATTCTCCATTGACTGACTCCGGACCCTCCGCCAGCGATGACTGCCCGCCTTCCACGTCCAGTGAAACCCCCCTTGGATCTTTACAGACTTCTTCCTCTAACACAACGGATACGCGCCGTTTATTGGACCCAAAAGACACCAAATCAAAATATGCTAAACATGTGTTACCCAAAACAGACAAGGCCCGAGATCTCACGCTGGACCTGGATAACTTAGATTCCGACCATATCCCCCGCCGGCCGCACTTCCTAGACGATGATTACCACCTGCCCTCCAAATCGAACATCGAATGTCGCATCCCCAAGCCTCACTTCCTCGATCACTCGCCATCGCCGGACGAGTTCGATGAACGTAGTGACATTACCAACCCAAATTTTCTAGACGACGAAGTAGATGGCGACGATAACCTAGCACAAAAGAAAGCAGGCGCATTTCCGAAACGATCGACGAAAACACCATCTGCCAATTACACACCTCAAGAGGACAGACCGCACAGAACTAGTTATAGAAGTACTTTGCACTATGGTTTGGAAAGTGCAGCTAGATCTAGTGAACGCGATAAACGAGCTTCCCAACTCTATAGGGGGACATGGCCCGGAGAGCGCGATGTGTGGACTGCACATGACTCATCAAGTGTACGAAGCTTCTCCAGCAACGGCTCGGATTGCGCTAGGCCGTCATCTAATTTAGAAAACAAAATGGAATGTGTGTGTTCTCTAATTTCCCTTCTAAGTCTGTCACCAGAAAATAATGCCGATTTAAGTGGACCATTATTAGATATGAGCAGATCTGTTGAAAGCTGCGTAGCAATGAGGCAAGCGGGGTGTATTCCTTTACTGGTTCAACTAATCCATTCGAAAGTAGCAAGAGAGACCAGAGACCGGGCTGCAAAGGCGCTTCGAAACATAATTCACACACAGACAGATGACAAGGCCGGTAGGAGAGAAGCGAGAGTGTGGAGACTGTTAGAACAAGTTAGGGAATATTGTTATATACTGGAAGATGTAGTAGAATCTAGAAAAGAAGGGAAAGAAGCAATAGAGGATGATGTTACCAAGCACCCTAGCCAAAGTGTGGCCGCCTTAATGAAATTGTCTTTTGACGAGGAGCATCGGCACGTGGTATGTCAATTAGGAGGATTGCAAGCTCTAGCGGCATTGGTCAGCGGTGACCAAGCTGCACATGGAAGCAGAACTGACGACAATACGTGTTTGACAATGAGAAAATACGCTGGTATGACTTTAACCAACCTGACATTTGGAGACGGAAACAATAAATCATTATTATGTTCCTTTAAAGACTTCATGATGGCTTTGGTTGAACAACTGGAGTCACCTAACGACGATATGCGACAGGTTAGATATCTCTTGAAATCCCTTACATAATAATTAACAAAAGAATCCTTTTGATAGTTTTCTCACATTTCGTTTTTAATGTTACAGGTCACTGCAGCGGTTCTCAGAAATCTATCGTGGAGAGCCGATACTAACAGCAAACAAGTTTTAAGAGAAGTAGGCGCTGTCAAAGGTCTAACAAAAGCCGCTATGACATGTCAAAAAGAAGCGACCCTGAAGTCTGTTCTATCTGCCCTATGGAATCTTACAGCACATTGCTCCATGAACAAAGTGGCTCTATGTTCGGTTGATGGAGCTCTGGGCTTCCTTGTAGATATGCTCAGTTACAATTCCCCGACGAAGACATTGGCAATTGTGGAAAACGCAGGTGGCATTATGCGAAATGTGTCCAGTCACATCGCAGTTCGCGAAGATTACAGACAAATTCTCCGCGAGAGAAATTGTTTAAGTGTCTTGCTCCAGCACCTTAAATCTCCCAGCCTAACAGTGGTTAGCAACTCGTGCGGTACTCTGTGGAATCTGTCAGCGCGGTGCCCCCAAGATCAGCAGTTTCTGTGGGACCACGGGGCTGTACCGATGCTTCGTAGCTTAATACATTCTAAACATAAAATGATTGCCATGGGATCGAGTGCTGCACTCAAGAATTTACTTAATTCTAAACCTGGAAAGACGCATATAATTTCACTAGATACGACGGCGAGAAGCATGAATTTACCAGCGCTACCGACCCTTGGAGCGAGAAAGCAAAAGGCATTGGAGCAAGAACTAGACCAAAATTTAGCGGAAACGTGTGATAATATCGAACCGGCTACTTCTCCTTCCACCAGTAACAGAGAAGAGAAAAACCTTTTTACAGCAACTGAAAGACAAATTGCTATGAATCTAGAGAGGCATCGAATGACATCTAGCTCACCACTCATGGGCAATCTTTCATCTCAGATATCGTTAAGTCACAGTGCACATTTAGCTAGTTATCTCAGTTGCAGTAATACGCTCCTTAAAGGGGCATTGGTGTCTAGATCCTCGGAAGGAAGCTCTACTAACGTTAACAGATCAGATAGTAAAGATTCAGTTACAAGTACTCACTCTGATTCAGTGTTTGAAAGGGGCATGCGCACAGGAAAAGTTCCTGTCCCTACACCGAGGAGCAAAGACTTGATGAAGATGGACACGGGAAGTGATACCTTCAAAAGCTCAAAGACTTTATCAAAAGACGCTACTTATCTTCGCTACTCCGGTCAACCACCGATCCCGCCTCCGAGAAGCTCAACAGACATGAGAACAAACTACACAGAATCTGGTTATGACGTCGACCAGGATTCTTGCGACCAGCCCATCGATTTCAGTAGAAAATACTCTGAAACCAAAACGGAATCAGAATCTGTTGAGAAACCTAAAGCGGAGACCAAAAAATATTCTAAAAAGGAAACGAACACTTTTGGCGATTACCAAGAGACTGATCTAGATCAACCAACCGATTACTCTTTGCGTTATGCGGAGCACCAATCAGAGACCGGCTCAGATATTTCTGAACCCCCAGCACCTTCAGTTCATGAAGACACTATCAAACATTTTGCAACGGAAGGCACGCCTTATGAAACTCCAATCATATTTTCAACTGCCACGTCCATGTCTGATCTCCGTATAATCGGCAAAGATGGTAAACCCAAAACGTCTAGTGTAAAGGAGAATCCTGAAGTCATGACCCATTCGGACGAGAAAGATACATGTTCTATCGAAGATCCACCTAGACACGATAATGACATTGCAATTTCTACACCACCTACGGCATCAATTTCTGAACCTATCGTTGAAAAACGGAGTGTATTTGACACTAAATTCAGTTCGGGAATGATAAGCCCGGAGAAGCCTGTGAATTACTGTGATGAAGGAACGCCAGGATACTTCTCCCGAGTTAGTTCATTGAGTAGCTTGGGAGAGCCGACCGAGGAGGACAGCTTGGCCAAAAAGAACGCTCGGGCGTCGATCAACGTCGAGCCAAGTCCACAGGAGCAGAGTACTAGCAGCTCCGGAAAAGATAAAGAAGGTGCATATTAGTCAACATCCCGTAGATAAAAATTGTCGTATATCTGTCCGTATAGTCGGTGTATACCCGACGTCTTAGGGCCTGAACTAGCGCGAAAGTCGGGCATACGCCAACAATAACCAAACTTCAGTATCTTTAGTTTATTAATAATTTGACTATTAACCCCTGTCAATAGTAAATTTAGATAGACAAGTAAATTACAGCTAGTCGAAGTTGTAGTCGAATTGCAATGCAATAGCAATTGGGTTTATCTCTTAGGCATGCATGTTTTCTCAAGATGTTTGTCTTAACCGGTTTATTATCCAATACTTACCGGTGTAGCTTCAATGTAAACTGCACATAACACCGAAAAGTTAAAGGTGCGTGCCGGAGTTTGAACTATCTGAAATATACTTAAGTGTTTATCGCCATTTTTAGGTTCTTTAATAGCATTGAATGAAGGTATTTAATAACATTTTCAGGTTCGAAAGCGGTGACGTTCGCCCAGGAGCCGGTCTCCATTGCGCAGGAGGCGTCCGGCGCGGATTCGGCTCGCACGGCGTCGCCGCAGCGGTTCATAGAAGACACTCCGCTGATGTTTTCACGCTCCAGCTCTTTGGGCTCCCTGCCCGAGTGCTCGCAACAGGATGACCAAGGATCTGTCATATCCGAAGTTAGGTAAATATATTAAATGTATATTACGACAATACACACATCGCCATCTAGCCCCAAAGTAAGCGTAGCTTGTGTTATGGGTACTGATTACATATATATGTATAATATACATAAATGAAAATATATATATAAAAAACATTGCTGCAAATCACACAAACATTTTCCAGTTTTTGGAATCAAACCAACGGATTCGGACTCAGAACATGTTCTATCGAAGATCCACCTAGACACGATAATGACATTGCAATTTCGTTGAAAAACGGAGTGTATTTGGCACTAAAATCAGTTGAAAAAAACATTTCTGCTCATCACACAAACATTTTCCAGTTTTTGGAATCAAACCAACGGATTCGGACTCAGAAAGTCAGGTCACTACCCACTACTTTGCCAATCGGCCGACAACAATGCCAGTAGACAGAATAATTGTCAAGCATAGGAAAGTCGGTTTTTATATTTAAAATCCTATTTAAATGCAATATGATACCTGTAAGTGATAACTGTATTCGGACAATAGACTATAATCTAAAATTATTGATAAAATTGATAAAACAGTGTATTGTTGGTATATCTAATGAAATAAATAAATAAATATTTTGTTCTAGTCGCCTGACTTCGGGATGTATATCGCCGAGTGAAATCCCAGACTCTCCCGGACAGAGCGTTCCACTGTCCCCGCGATCAAGGCACGCGCCCGTCGTGGTCCGGACTGCGCCCACCACCCCACCTCTGGGTACGTGAAACTTAGCTGCATACTGTACGCCTAGTAAACGCGTGCACGCAATCGAAAACTCGTTTCCTAGTAAGATAGTTGTAAGGTCAAAACAAAATGGACGCGCGCGCGGTTTCACTAACGAGGAACAAGGTAATGCCTTAATAAATAACGCCTAGTCGAAGTTGGCATACATCAACCGATCACCAATAGTTATCAACTAAGAGTTGGTGAAGCGGTTTATTTCTATAGACATCGCCTAAACCATTAGGCATTCGATTTACGTGATGCCTAGATTAAGTAAAAACGGGCATTTATGTTACTCGATTTATAGTCGCAAATTAGGTAATCCTGTTTTTAATTTGACCACGACTGCTTACTGTACTGTGTGGACAAAGTTAAGCTTTAAAACATAGTCCATAAATTCTATCTTTCTATGACGTTACAGACTTGCTAGGAGGTAAAACCCGAGGTTCGGGTAGGAGCATATAAATGTTATGGCAAGGCTTCTGGTAAGAAAGTTCAAGGTCACACGGTTGGTGATCGAGAGAAACTTCTGTCTGTCTGTCTTTAGCCGAATAGCCGGGCTTGCAATGCAATAAATAAAATTGAGGAAAGCTTTTTATTAAGGAAATGATTCTTTGGTATTTATAAAGCATATCCTACTTGTGGTCTAGAAATTCATAGAATAATCTAGTTTTTGTAATGGTTACGCCCAAACTGGATTTACATAACATAATGTAACATACATTATATAATTAAATTTATTTTAATAAAATTGTATTATAAATGTAATATTATGTACTGTGGTAAATAAATTATATTTATTTATTTCTTCCTTTCAAATTTGTTATATAAATATAACCTAAAATAAACTATGTAAAACTAAATAAAATCTAAAACGTCTTCGAAACCACCGCAGCGAGGCACAGTTCCTAAGATGCTGTTAGTATTGCCCTTTGGATGGCCAAACTAATTCATTAGCCAAGGTAACTGCCCGCTCTAGGATCACCGGTAGACTCGATAACCCTTTTCTATAAATCTTTAAAAAGAGCTCGTGCCTCCGGACCCCACGGTCCCAAAGTCTCTACTCCAAAAGGCACAAAAATGAAACTGCTATCCAGTTTTTCATATTTACGCCTCTTGGCCTGCTCGGCACTGGTAGCAGCCGCACCCACCATTGACTAGGTGGCCTGGATGTGTGATGCAGCTAGGGTATCGACACAAGTCAAAAATAAGAATATCTGCTTCACTGTTTTAGAAGTTCATAAAATAAAATCTTTTTCCCGGCCTTTTAAAGTTTATGTATAGTATCGGAATATATTGGGTGACTTCTTATAGCGGAGGGCCGCAACATATCGGTGTTCGAGGAGCGTACCTCGCAATTTGTGGTGGAACACACGCCGGCGCAGTTCTCCGCAAACACCAGTCTCTCGAGCCTCACCATCAACGACGAGCCCAAGGTGAACTGGTTGAACTATGTTTTATTTATGTAATTTATATTTTTAATTATATTAACATTTATATTATAAAGTCAAATGTCAAAAATACCTTTATTGAAATAGGGGCCTCTAAATAAAACTTTAAGGGGACCCCTCCCACTTAGAGAATGGTTTAGGCCGTAATCCACCACGCTGACCCAGTGCGGGTTTGTGGATTTCACACACCTTTGAGAACATTATGGAGAACTCTCAGGCATGCAGGTTTCCTCGCGATGATTTCCTTTACCCTTGGGTTAAGTGATATTTTATTCGTGTATATTGATAAATCGATATATTTAAATATATATATCGCCCAAAAATATCGACATATTTAACGGAAAATATATTTGTATGGATTTTTTTTTTGCAATATTACCCACAGGCTATAGCGGCAAGAACGCTTTGCCTACTAAGCTACAGTCCAATCAACCGATGCTGGGAATATAAAATATGCCTTTAGCACCATTTGTGACTAAGCGACTGATACCGCCATCTAGTAGGAAACATTGTGTTAGTCAACTACTAAAAACTAAAAATTATAATCATATAACATACTTTTCCATTACTACTTAAATAAAAATGAATTTTCATCTCCTTTCCATTATGAAGTTTGTTACTTACTTACTTTTACTTTCTGTTATATAGTTTATATTTTTGCACGCCTCATAAGCGAAGCGTTGAGGTTGTGCTCTACTCTCGACATTTCAAAAAAAGCAGTTTTCTCGAAACTGAAATTGATTTTTTGTTATTTATATTGCACTTACAGGTTAATTTGAGTACACTAATATCAAGTCAAATAATTTGTCAGGCACATAAAATACATTTCAATAACAATTTTTTTGTTTAACATAGTAAATAATAACATTAAACATAATCTTTTCTGGACGTCCGTCTATGGACGGGTGTATGTGGCATCAAAATTGGTCGAAAAAATGATCGTATCGGAATAATTTTTTTTTAATTATCTAAAGTAACACACGACATAATTTCTTAGTTAATATGAGCGTTCAATTCACTGTCGTTAAATTTCCATGTAATTATTCTAGCTAATATTAATTGTAACTTTCAATGTGCAATCATTATGACATTCCCGTGTCTTGTTTACAAAAAATGAATAATAATTAATATGAAAAAAAAAAATTGTAATGAGCATTGAAAGTTTCAGTTAAAAAAAAAACAATTTTATTGTGAAAAAAATTAGATTATGAGGCGTGCACTTTTGGATTTTCTAAATTTTTTTGTTTTTATTTGTGATTTCATAACTGGACTTCCCTCAACTAAATAGGTACTGACAGATTACCAGCGTTGTGGGTACATTAGTATCCGGAACATTAAGCTGAGTCAGAACCTTTTTATTGACAACACATCATAGACAAGCTATTAATAATTAAGTACAAAATTGTAAGTTTCTCCGTATGTAAGACTGTTTGTGTTGTTCTGGTAAATAAACAAATTCTATTCTATTCTATTCATTGCAATTTCCAAAAAGACCAAATTTTTCATAATGTGCAAATGGCTAAAAAAGTTTTTACAGTATACATTTCAGGCGTGCAATATTTTTAAAGCAAAACAAAATTATATAATTTTAATAATGAACGTCAATTATAATAAATGTCATTGTTAAAATTTATTTTAATTTTAAAATGTTTTACTTAATTATATTTATTCATAGCCAATATTTCATTTACAGAATAATAAAATCTATTCAATAACCACAACCTTTCTTATAAGAAATTTTATTAGACTGGTAAAAGAATTATTTTATTTCAGCTACCATTGCTACTGGAAGATATAAATAAGGAGGCCAACTCGGAACTCAACTCACCACCGCCGGAAGATTTACCCACCAGTTCTCAGGAAGTCGATATTAGGTATAGGATCAATTTCGAATATTTTCTTCAAGAAATTTATCTTTTCCCTTATTCTACGTTTGCAGAAAAAACTACACTATAGTCGTAAAAATGTAATAGGCCCGTTTTGACATTTGTCATCGCGACGTAACTAGTTATGGAACCATAAGACTCGGGACTCGATACTCACGATAAATCAATTCAAGTTTGTATCAGTACTTGATTCATATTATTATGTATTGTAAAGTGTTCGTTCGTTCAAAGTATTCCTTTAACTTCACAACCAATACGCGTGACTGGCTGTTGATTATACGTCCACTTTTCAACATGTTGAAACAGAGTTAGTACTATATAACAACAAACACAAAAATCGAGTCAAATCACTATGTTTAAATTAATGTCCAAATTAGAAGAGCCATAGTTAACGTAATAGTAAACAATATATATCAAACTTAAACGAGCGCACAGTCAACTTTAGAAGATGAGGATCGAAAAATTGCGCAGTGCGCGCGGGGACGCTTCAGTCATGTGCCGCTTGGTCAGATACATCATCTCAGACTGATTATTTAGAACCCATTTTGAGAACCAAGCTTATTCTTTGCAGTAAAGATAATTAAACAATATTTAATTTCGATATTCAGTAAAAAAATGGTTACAGCTCTAGTATAAAAAAAAAAAAAGACTGTGAACGTAACTGTTTTCGAAACGTTTCGCAACAATTATAAATTGCATGCTACTATGAAGTAAGCGCAAAAAGAATTCTCGCGATATATATTTAACGACCCAAAAAAATTTACGTATTTTTTAAAACACTGTATGTAATTGATTTTTATTTTTTTGTTTCTTTCAGTTTCGTTCCAAGTTACATTCTATGGTCTTGCACAAATGTCAAAATGGGCCTATTACATTTTTCCGACTATAACAATAGGTGAAAGGTATTTAATACATTGAAAGCTATTACCTCGATGTATTAAATGTGTTTTTATACATTCTTTTAACGTATGCATATTATAACTCATTATCTAGTTATCTCATTATTGGACAACCAAGTTTCAATCAACATTTAAAATTGTAATTTTTGGACAATTGATCCAATTAAATCACCGGAGTGAGCCCGCAGACTTTGACATTTGGAAGTGTTCACTGTCAAACCTTTTATTGAAAAACAAAAAAGGTTGACTATAACTAACTTCAGGGTGTCGGTTTTTAGTGACGGATGTAAAAATATACTCTCATCATTTTTCCCTAACGCGCCAAAAGAAGTATAATTTCAAAAATTATTAAATTATGTTATTTCTATAAAGTGACATTAAACGAATGAACCCTAATACATGTTCCGAACCGCTGCGAGCGCGCACGATAACTGGCATCAATGCACTATCGAAATCAGATTGGCAAAATTTATTATTAAACATAAAAATTAAGAAATTTTTTATTTTATTTTTCGTGTGTTTTATAATTTCAGTTCACCGCCGGAAATACCATCAACAAATGAAGGCAACGACAGTAAAGGTGAGGCTATTTTCATACATTTCTTTTTCATTAAAATAGAACCGGTATTTCTATTTCAAAAACAAAAAAAAATTTTAAAATATGTTTCTGCTTGATAAGATATATGAAATTTGCACCCATGCAGCTTGCATCCTTCAATCCGGTTAAATGTGAGGGTCCGAGAGAGTAATTAAGAGATAAATTACAAAAATGTTAATATAATAACAGTCTTTAGCCAATACATATTTGAAAATTTCATGTATGTTCACAAAAATATATATAAATTTAAATAAAAATGTGACTGCAATAATTTGAACATTAGAAGCAAAAATAAACATTGCTCACCACTACACCAACGAGGCAGTTATATTACGGACGGCCGATTGGCGCAGAAGGCCGTGGGTTCGATGCCCAAAACTGGAAATGTTTGTGTGATGAATATGAGTTTTTTTTCAGTGTGTGAAACGATTTCGATCGACCAATTTTTCCTCCAACTTACTTTGTAAGTCCGAGAGATTAACCCTTACATCGTCACAAAATTACCTTACCTCTTTATAATACTACTATAGATTATAAATATTTATGTATACTATTCATAGAAAATTTTCATCAGTCAACATAATTCCCATAACACAAGCTACGCTTAATTTGGGGCTAGATTGCGATTTGGGTATTGTCGTAGTTTTTTTTTGTTACATCTTTATATTAAGTAGGATTCGTGATGGATGCGTGATTGATTGATATACAATGTTTAATGTTTATGGGTAAAGCCTGAAATAAATGATTACGATACCCGCAGGAGGGGATTCGTGCGGCGATTGGGAGTCGACCGGCGGCATCCACTCGTCGGACAGCGACGCGGCCAGCGATGCGGAGCTTTTGCAACAGTGCATACAGAAGGGAATCATGCAGGTACGCCACTGTCATACATCTTTACTAATATCATGCAAAAGTGTGTTTGTTTGTATGTCCTTCCTTCACGCCCTAACTGAACGACCACCAACTCGACTTTTGGCATAGAATTAGTAGAAAGGACTGAGTAACGTAGGCTACTTTTTATCCCGGCAAAACAACGGTTCCCACGGGATTTAAAAAAAAAAACGCTATAAACCATAATGTATTTTACGTCAAAGAGAATACGAACACTAGATTAAAGTGATTAAACGTTATATATACACATATATATATTATGCATATATAAAGTTTAACCACTTTCACGGCGGATTGGCGCAGTGGGCAACAACCCGCGTTGTTAGTCCAAGGCCGTAGGTTCGATTCCCATGTTTGTGTGATGAACAAGAATGTTTTTCAGTGTCTTGGTTTAGCTGTATATTATGATTGTTTATCTATATTATTCATAACAATATTCATCTTAGAACATATAACACAAGCTATGCTTTCTTTGGGGCTAGAGGGCGATGTGTGTACTGTCGTATATTTATTTATTTATTATTTATATTTAGTTCTAGAATATGCTACATTATCAGCAAAACTGCTCTTTATGCCCTAACTATGTTAAAAGTGTTTTTTGGGTAAACGTACGGAGAAAAAGTCTGCAATGCTGTCTACATCTTAAGCGCCCCTAATCCCCTCAGTATCTAATACTGGACGTTACGGGCACCATGAGATTTCCAAGCGTAACCCAGGATTTGAGGCATCTAGAATCCTGAGTATAAATAGGGGTTTAGTGGCGCTTAAGATGTAGACAGCATTGCAGATTTTTTCTCCGTACGAAGCGCTTTGCATCTTCGTTTCTGATTCGCACCGCAAGGATCTAGAATGCCCTTCCAGCTTCCATTTTCCCCATTACCTACAATATGAGTACTTTCAAATCAAGAGTGAATAGGCATCTTCTAGGCAATCGAGCTCCACTTTAGGCAGCATCATCACATACCATCAGGTGTGATTGCTGTCAAACGCTCGTCCAAAAACATAAATAAAAGTAACTCTCTTTGGTTAAACCACGTGCATTTTGTTACAGGTAGTAAAAATAAAAGGACCCCCGTCAGACGTATCATCTGTGAATCCGTTTAGAGACGACGTTTATGTGAGTTGCTATTTGTGATACCTAAAACTACAGAATTGTATGAAATTTATTAATAAATTTTACTTTATGTTTACACAACAAAAATATAATATTTTTACACTATTGTGATTATAACAACCGATAATATAAACTTTCTTATCTTTTATTTGCAGAGGTCATTGCCTCCATATTTACGGTCTTCAACGGAGACCGTTATGATGTCTCATGACTTTGCGAGGAATATCCGCGAAAGGTATAATATCCAAGCAATCGCCTGCATAGCCAGTTGCTGGAATATTTGAGTTTTATAATTGTATGTTTTCAGCAGCAGTCCGTTACCCCCACCATTGCCTCCTAAGATACGGAACCCGGAGGCACCGCCTCGTCCTCCTCCGATGGAAGATCATCCGCTTTTGGAAGGTACGTTGAAATTCTGCGCCATTATGAGGTGATCCGAAGAAAATAATTATTATTTTCTCTCAGATGACGTTTATGGAGTTGTCTTTGATTAGAAGCTCAATAATGTGTTTCTTTAAACGATCGATTTTTGTTCCAGGGCGAAGACACGAAAGCCGCCAATTAGAGAAAACACACCGCGAAAGACCGAGGCTGCCAACCGCACAACATCTAGTGAGAAACGATTCACTTAGCTCCCTCAGCCTTGACTCCTTCGGTTCCACTGATCGGGAGATATTCGAGGAGACTGTCAAAGCTGGTCTCTCGAGCGTCAACCCTAGAGCAGAATTCGAACTCGATAGCAAAGGTAAGGCGCATTCAGTAGAGAGGAAGCCTGAATCTATCAGACAAGGCAGACATCACAAATCCCTTGATAGAAGCGACAAAATATCCCACCGCGGACCGAAAATAAGAGATCCAGAGTTTGAGAAAAATCTGGCCTCTGGAGCTTATAACATCAAAACTACTAGCAAAGTTAAGAAGTTGGAAGATTTCGCAAATGTCACTAGATCACCCTATTCGTACCATGGAGAGACCTCCAGCCATCATTCGAGGTTTAAACACCATTCTCGATTTTATGATGATGGTCCGCCAAGTTTACCAGCTAGGATAGATGATCCACGGAGATTAGAAAGGAGTAACTCACTCAGTTCTTTAAGTAATGACTCCTTCGGATCCACCGATAAGGAAGTTTTTGAACGGTGTGTACGTATGGGAATGTCGAAACCTCAACCGAAAAAACGCGATGAAAAATTAAGAGTTAGGAGTGATGACAGGTTGGAAATTCGAGAATCCCATCGCAGACGTCGCAAAGACACCAAACAAGGGGCATTGGATAAAATGGTAGGCGAGGAGTACAGCAAAGATAGGGCGATATTGGAAGAGGTGATCGCGCGGGGAGCGGGGGAAATCAAACCCGGAGAGGCGGGAAATCAGAAAAGTCAGTCAAAAAACGTTCCGGCGCCGTCTGCGGTTCTCGCGGCCGCAGACGCGCGCGCCGACAACGCGCGAGGCAGCACTGGCTCTGACCATGACTCCGCCATCGACACCACCATAGAGATCACCCTGAACGATTCCAACGTTTCGGTGTTCGAACGCTCCAACGAAATGGCTACTGTCGATTCGGGAAATACAACTCTAGAATCCGACAGTAATGAACTAGATCACTCCAATGAATGCTTAGCTCCCAAATCCTGTAATACAACTGTTGAATCTGAGAGAGATGAGCTAAATAGGTCCAACGAATCGTATGCTGATGTTTTAGATGGTTCTTGGAGTGATGAGGAAGAGAAACCTAAGGAATACGACGCAGCTACGTTAACTAGGAAAAGCAAACATAAACTTGAATGGACGGACATTAAATGCACAGATAGTCATATAAACTTTGACGATTTATCCAAGAAAAGCAATGAGAATGATACATGGAATGAAAATACTTGTCCTGATGACGTCACTTTCCCAACTATAAGCGGTTCAGTCCACTTGGTTTCATCTATGAGAAGTGAAATTGTGGACACCGCAATGGCACTCCCAGATTTACTAGAAAAGACTCCAAAAATGTTTTCAAAACTGGATTTGACTGATAAACTCGATGGCAATTTAGTTACAAGCGACGATGGAAAGGTCGACGATAAATTGTTAGAAAATATCCCTGAGCCAAGTTTCACGTCGCTAGTCGACGATGGTGAACCGAAATTCGATTCAATCATGTCTTCCGCTATAGAAAAGGAGGCTGCCCGATTAGCGGCCCAGTTGAAAAACGCGCAATTCACTATGGACAATAGCGTCACTTCTCTCACGTCCATAGATTTAGACAATGTCAAACCACCTTCAAATTTAGGGAGTTTATTGTCACTTAGTGCTTCAGGTCATTGGGATGAGTCACAATCCCAGACATCTAAAAAATCACACAAGAGTCGAAAGAAATCTTTACCGGTAGCGTTAATGGTAAAACGAGCTCTGAGCAATTCAATGCACCAAGGTAGCTCGGAGCATCTTGATAGTCTTTCTCTGAGTTTCCTTGATAATGTAAAGCCGCCTTCCGAAATGGAACACATCGACATGAATGGGAGCATGATTTCAGTGTCGAGCATAGTTTCCGAGGTGGCTGAAACGAGAGATAGTAAGACGCCAATTATATTCGACTTTAAACAACCAGTGCAAGACTTCCCGCTTTGCACCACATTTACAAGTGTCTTCCACGATTTAGACAAAGTTAACCCTCCATCTCTGTTCGACGAAATGGCAGAATCTACTCTAGAAATCGAACCGACAACAGCGCATAACGTTTACGATGATTGCGTTTCGAATACTTTAAACGTTATAACCGATATTCCATCGGGTTCCGAAACCTGCACACCTCTTCCCTCGGATATAAGTAGCGTAGAATCTACTCCGAAGAGACAACGAGATCAAAAATATTTAACACCAAAAGAAAAAAGGATTGCAGCCAAACATAGATATCAAACATATACCATCACTGATACGGTATCAGAGAGCGATGTGGTTTTGAAAGTTGAGAAAGAAGAATTTGTGACGTGGACTAAGTCAGAGAGCGATAAATCGGATGATTACGTTACAGCGACTTCTGAACCGAAAATAAAGAGACGGCTAAGTGCAAAACAAAGAAGAATGGAAGATAGAGCTCGGTATCAAACTCAAACTGTTGACATACAAAATATTCTGAGTTCTCAAGAGTCATCTCAATCTAAAGACCAGCCAAATCCGCATATAGAAAGTTTAAAGCAACGCTTGGCTGCGAAGAAAACGTTAAAACAAAGACGCATGGAAGATGCTGAAAGGTTTAGAACGAGAACGTTAAGTGAGGATATTCCACCGTCTCCGACGTTTGTTACTAAAGATGCAAATTTTGAAAACCTTGAGACAACGACAGGGTACGATAGCTTATCTTCAAACGAACTGAACCACCAGCAAATACTCGACGATAGACAAAGTGACGATGTCTTCAGAGATGTAGATAGTGGACATAATGAAGATGACTTTGAACTAAATTCTGCACAATTGAAAACGTATACGAAGAGTTTTAGAAATTATTTACCTGTTATTGAAAGTCCGGCAGCGGTCGATATGTGCGTTGTTAACAATTTGAAGAATATAGAAATGACAGCTTCATTCAGACGCACGCTACAATCTGATAAGAATCAAAATCCGAGCAGTAGTGACTTCGCAAGTTACGAGGGCGATAGCAATTCAGAGGACAAAGTACACTCGGAGTCCGACTCCGAAACGCCCACTTCTAAGCCGAAACCAAAGATAATTAAACCCGAAAGAAGAGACGAAAGTCTAGATTCAAATGATTCTGGTGAGAAAGAACACGAAGCACCGAAAATTGTAAGAGGTAGAAAGAAAGCTATGTACGTGTCGCCATACAGGAGAACGGTACCAAGTCCAAAAAAGCCACTAACTCCACCGGCGAAAACATCGCCAAAATCTAGCTTAACGTTAATCAAGCCATCTACAAGTTCCTCCAACAAAGCTCACTCTAGTGCCAAACCACCGACCAAAATGCTTCCAGCAACAAAAACTAGCACTAACACTTCGCCTAAGAAAACCGCACCAAACAAATCACCCTCCAAGCTATCTCAAAAACCCATTACGATTCCACCGGTTGCTAGCAAACCAATACCATTAGTTAGACAGGGTACGTTTACGAAGGAAGAAAGTTGCGTGCCAGCAAGAGAACTGCCTATACCTGATAAAAAGGCTAACACACGTGTTGGGACAGCAACCTCGCCCACGAAAGCTGCGCCCAACACTTCTCCATCTAGACTTCCGCAGTTCAATCGCTCTCGCCCTTCGACGAGTAAAAATAACAAGGCGGCCCAGCAAAGTACTTCCAAACGTAATTCAGAGCCTATGATGAAAAACTCTGCTTCTAATCACAGTTTGCAAAGCAATGACAGTGGAAAAACAATCATACTCGCTCGCGGATCTAGACAAGGTAGCACCTCGAGCGTAAATTCCATATCGTCGTCTTCCAAAACGAAAGACGTTGAGAGCAAAATTGCGAATCTATGGAAAAAAGTTGAGTTAACTAAAAAGTTACCAGCGAAAAGCGATAAAAAAGTTTGGATTGAAAGCGACAAGACTGAAACACCGAAGTTAATCAGGAGTTCGACCTTCGAAGGTCAACCGAAACAGCAGGTATCGACGGCGACTAAGCAGAAATCGGCAATCGGTATCAGAGTTTCGCAGATTCCAAGTTTGAGGCCAAAATCGACGCCAAACAAAAGTACGAGCCAAAGTAGCGTCAATAAAAAACCTACTAGAGGCTTCCTAAGAAAAGGGAGCGGTCAAGTCACCTCCTGAACATGATCGAATGATCAACAAAAGTGAGTCCGATTGATTTTGCGACCGTAATTAGGTCAGGCTTAGGGTATGCTGAGGCATATGCGATGCAATTTTCGCAGCGTAGGACTGTACGCATATTATGTGTTGTATTCAGAGTTGCGTACACTGATGCACGCAGATTTTTACTGTATCGATGCAATATATATGTGTTGCGTTGTGTCGTGACCTTTGTATGCATCGACCATGCCTCAGCTTACGTAAAGTCGAAAGTCGGAAGTTGACGAAAATGTATTTCAAGGAATGGATTGAAAATGATTTAAGGTTAAATTCTAGTTAACAGCAAAAAGTAATCAACAGTGATTTCTAAATATTATGATCAGTAATCACCGAACTGATTTTTGATCGAGTATATTTAAGTATTGATTTACTATATTATTTTACTCTGTTAAAACGTATTATATTGCTGCAAATACTTAAATAGTTAATACCAATAGTTGACTTAAAATTGACTAATATTTGATATGAACTTCGTTTTGCGCGATTATTATATCCGATGTAAAAAAAAAGAGTTCTGTGAACAATATCTAATATGTATTTTGTGTTTTTCATTAAGTATATTATTTTTGTGTATCTGTTGCATTTATTTAACTTGGGGGACGAAATTATATTACTGTCTTTATAATAAAATAAATAATCAGTATGTACGTACGTATGTAGTTCTAAGAATAGTTCTTGATGAGAAAGCGTCACAATTTTGTATTACTGAAAAAAACAGGCATAACTGCTCTTAAAAGTAAGAAAGGTATTCGTTAATATAAAAAAAAATTGCTGGTTTCTTTTCCTAAAATTTACTATGGGATTTATGGTATGAAAACATGAGCTTTTCATCCATACAATTCACTTCGGCATTTCTTAATCGCATTCAAAAATTTGTAAATATTAAGCTCCTAGCTGTTAAGGTTAACATATACACATATTTGTATATTTTTCATACAGCATAAAATATTCATAATGTTATTGTAGTATAAATCGTGTCGCATAAAATAAACGCTGACAGTTTATTTGCACATTGGGCAAACTATTCAAATACGTGAATTGTTAATGTTTTATGCCGGTCATCAGTTATTTTTTTTTTAAACTTACGTCGTATTTCAAAAATGCAAAAGGGGAAAACTTTAGCTATAATATATACGTGTAATATATAAATGGATAAATGCACTTACTGATGAAGATGATTATTTTAATAAAAAGGAAAACTTCAACTACATAAAACTGTAAATGTGCGAAATCTGTACATTAAATTATTTTTGTTATCTTTGATGACGATTAATTGTTATTACAAGATGACAAATAAATGATATATTGTACAGAGATACTTGTATTCTATAAACACGGCAATACGTATTTAACTATATATTTAAATTTATCGTCCTCATTCTACTAATCCCACTACTGGACACAGATGGTAGATCATAGACCCATCATGCATGTAATTATATAAATTGCCCAATGCACTGGTCGATGTCAGCTTTCTTTTTACGTGGTGCGACCTATACCTAGTAATTAAATAATGGCAACAACACACCGCTTCGGAGTAAAAATGATGACATCGTGTGGTTATGTCGTAATTTTTTACGTCTAGTCAGTTTTAATGTTAGTGTTAATCCGCGGGTTAGTTATTCGGCTTACTTATGAGTTGTTAGCGCGGAGAGCTTTGCATACAGTATAATTATAATACATAATAATAATGAATGATTACTTTCGTTGCTCCGAATATAAACTGGCTTCTCAATATTGTATTTCTTAGTTTTATTTCTTGAACGGTTATTTAAGTTTAATGCTGTTTCCACGCATTTTGGGTTGGTAAAAATATTTGGTTATCGTGTCTTACTTTTAACAGAAAGCTAATGTATCGTCAATTGAAAGAAACGTTATATGTAACAGACTGATATGAACAGAGTATATTCTGCCTTACTGTATATTTTAAGATTGTTTTCTTATCGAACAAGTGATATTCCATCAAGCTATGCATAATGCAATAACTCTTTGATGATTTTGTGACACATCATTGTGACGTCAAAACTGGCATTACTTTGTACAAGTGCTGTGAAGTTTTAAATTGTTCAAACTTTTTAAATTGGTGTTACTAATGTCATATGATTTCAATGGAAAGGCCCTTGGGCTATAAAATTACGTGTAACTTTGTATGCTATGACTTATTTAAATTCTTAATGTCCCATCCTTCGATTCCTTGCATTTATTACAACCTAAACTAAATCTCAATAAAACAGAAACAATGAATTCGAAAGCTTGTATCCTAAATGCGTTGAGACTTTATGGTTTATTGTTTCCACAATGGATGTATACCTAAGTCGAAAAATATATTTTTAATAGTTTCATATTGTCATTTTATACAAAACTACGCTATCAGTAGCGACTAAAAGTAATGCGTTTTTACTTTACTCGGAAATGAAAACTTATGGTTAAGTTTGTAGTTAAAACAAAATTAATACTAAAACGAAATCACGCTCTCAACATATTTATAAAAAGTATTAAAGTCTCATCTCTCATTCACCCTAGTATACCTACTCTATAGATTTATTTTAGCATTACACTTAATTAGGATAACTTTGCAAAGCAACTTTCTCTGTCACAACCCAGATTGTCAGTTTTATTTATGTGATGTATAATCCGATAGATATTTTTTACGAGCTGTCAAATTGTACTTTAGTAATCTGTTATTTGCATTTTCAAATACTAAATGTTTTCTAAAAGTTTTACTGAGAATCTGTTTTTCTGTTCCATTTTACCGTTAACTGTAAAGGTGAGATAGCCCAAGCAAAGTTAACCCAACATACAACATAAAAAATGTTACAACAGCTTCCAGTAAGCGTTATTCCATTGTTTAGCGTCATTTGTAGCGATTTTAAGTATGAATAGTTTATTTTTGGTTGTATTACCTGTATTAGTGGTAGTTCTGACAAGCCAGTTTTTAGCTAAATGATTAGGTACATACTACATATTAGTGTATAAGGTGCGTAATATGATGGTAATAAATGGAATTTACCCGACCTTTTCGTGTTTTATTCTATTATTCTAAAACCTAATCTTGACCTCGATACCATAGACTAAGGAATGTATCTTAGTTGAATCATTATACTCCAGAATGAGCAGGGTTTAGGCGAGGTGCAATTACGCTGGTTCGTGAACGTCACACTCCTAGAACATTATGGAGAACTTTCAGAGATGGTTTTTCTCAATTCAGCTGTCGTTCGTAGGACAGCCAGTCCAGTGTGGTAAAAATTTTAAGGAGTTTCGATCTTTTTCCTCCGAGCTGCAAAGGCTAGCGACCGACAGGCAGTGAGTTCAGCTGTGGCGTACAGGGCCATATAATATTACATTCGAGGCACGAAAAATCTTTTTTTTTTGTCCAACTACAAAGCTGTTTACATAAGGCGGATTGAATCCTAAAGCATTTAATACCAGGACGACCTCATTCATACCAATATAGACACGAGGAGCAGAGAGAATTATAAAATAATAAATTTCCATATTGCCCTCCGTGCAGTGTGGTACCTGCAGTTTACAGCTGTCATTATAACCCTACTATAACCGGTGGAAGTAACGTAGAAAGGGGCAGCAGCTTCCTTTGTGCTCTAATGCGACCACCAACCCGTCTACATCTTTTGTATTCGATTATATGGAAGAATTGCTCTCAAATAGCCATGGTGATTCCGTAGTAAATAAATTGGTTTTTTATTCAAATTTCAAATTCAAATTCATTTATTTTAAGTAGGCCTACTTTATAAGTACTTTTGAAACGTTAAGTATATATGTTTAAAGTGACTCTACCACCGGTTCGGAAAGCAGATTCTACCGAGAAGAGCCGGCAAGAAACGCAGTAGTTGCTCTTTTCCAACATCAACATTTACAATCATTTTTCTATCTTGTGGGAGATGAGAGCGAGGCTGGCTGCTTCCTATCTACCTTGTCATTGAGGAAGTCATCAAATAAATATCTCTCTTTGTTGAAGTTTAATGTGCCTGAATGTAACGATACTTT
Source organism: Pararge aegeria (assembly GCF_905163445.1). Classification (NCBI taxonomy): domain Eukaryota; kingdom Metazoa; phylum Arthropoda; class Insecta; order Lepidoptera; family Nymphalidae; genus Pararge; species Pararge aegeria. The sequence goes on from NC_053189.1 coordinate 18,003,185, forward strand.
TAAGTTCAGACACGTTAGCAGCTCAGACGTTATTAAGGCATCTAAATTATTAAATAATAAGAAAACAAATGACTTGTGGGGCATTTCCGTTAACGTTGTAAAGTCTTTGATTGATATAATTGCACCTGACCTATCATTCATATTTAATAATTGTATAGACTGTGGTGTGTTTCCTGATTTAATGAAACATAGCAAACTAGTTCCGTTGTTCAAATCGGGTAGTACTACCGACCCCTCTAACTTAAGACCAATATCTGTACTACCTACTCTCAGTAAAATCTTTGAAATACTTATATTAAATCAATTACTTCACTTTTTTAATAAGAACGATTTATTGCACGGGCAGCAATTTGGTTTTACACGGGGTCGCAAAACAACCGATGTTGGTGTTGAGTTAGTAAAAAATATATTTGAAGCCTGGGAGAAGTCACGGGACGCACTTGGCGTCTTCTGTGACTTGTCCAAGGCTTTCGATTGTGTACAACATGAAACATTAATCAGGAAACTACACCACTATGGGATTCGGGGCATAGCTCTAGATTTAATGATTTCCTATCTTAATGATAGAATTCAAAAAGTTGACGTGAACGGAAAGCGGTCTAACGGGTCATTTGTGCAAATTGGTGTCCCCAGGGATCTATATAAGAACCCTTCCTATACCTCATTTACATGAATGACCTTCCTTACCTAGCTGAGGACAATCACGGGATAGTATTGTTTGCTGATGATACATCATTGATGTTTAAAATTAAACGTCGTGAAAAAAATCTTGACGATGTAAACATATGTCTCGCTAAAGTAGTACAATGGTTTGAGGCTAATAACTTAGCTCTTAACGGAAAAAAAACGAAGAGTATTAAATTCACAATACCGAATGTTAAACAAGTAAAAACCATTGTACAACTTAATAATGAGGAGTTGGATTTGGTGGATACGACAATCTTTTTAGGAATAACTTTAGATGCTAAGCTTCAATGGGGCCCACATATAAATAATTTAGCGAACAGACTTAGTTCTGCAGCATACGCGGTAAAAAAGATTCGTCATATGACAAAC